>NC_080382.1:36066423-36199199 GCF_014773155.1 Arachis stenosperma
TGCCAATGCATGGATCCAAGAACCATGATCAAAGTGTGAACCCGGATCCAAAGAATTGGCTTACTATGGTTCGGGGGAAATACTTGGATTTTAGTCCGTAAAATGTAAGGTTGGCATTCAACTTGCCCATGATGCAAGGAGATGAACATCCTTACACTAGAAGGGTCAACTTTGATCAAAGGTTGGACCAAGTCCTCACAGTCATATGTGAAGAGGGCGCCCAATGGAAGAGAGATTCAAGAGGGAAGCCGGTTCAATTGAGAAGGCATGACCTCAAACCCGTAGCTAGAGGATGGTTGGAGTTTATCCAACGCTCAATCATTCCCACTAGCAACCGGTCCGAAGTTACTCTAGACTGGGCCATCATGATCCATAGCATCATGATTGGAGAAGAAGTGGAAGTTCATGAGGTTATAGCCCAAGAACTCTATAAGGTGGCGGATAAGTCCTCTACCTTAGCAAGGTTAGCCTTTCCTCATCTCATTTGTCACCTCTGTTATTCAGTTGGAGTTGACATAGAGGGAGACATCCTTATTCATGAGGACAAGCCCATCACCAAGAAAAGGATGGAGCAAACAAGAGACCCCTCTCATCATGAGATCCCTGAGATGCCTCAAGGGATGCACTTTCCTCCATAAGACTATTGGGAGCAACTAAACACCTCCCTAGGAGAATTAAGTTCCAACATGGGACAACTAAGGGTGGAGCACCAAGAACATTCCATCCTCCTCCATGAAATTAGAGAAGATCAAAGACTCATGAGAGAGGAGCAACAAAGACAAGGAAGAGACATTGAGGAGCTCAAGCACTCCATAAGACCTTCAAGAGGAAGAACAAGCCGCCATCACTAAGGTGGACCCGTTCTTTAATCTCCTTGTTCTTTATTTTCTTGTTTTTCGAATTTTAGTGCTTATGTTTATCTATGTTTGTGTCTTATGATCATTAGTGTCTATGCCTTAGTGTTATGAATGTCCTATGAATCCATCACCTTTCTTAAACAAATGTTCTTAATTGAAAAGGAAAAGAATTGCATGAATTTTGAATTTTATAACAGATTGATTATTTTGATGTGGTGGCAACACTTTTGTTTTCTGAATATATGCTTAAACAGTGCATATGTCTTTTGAATTTGTGGTTCATGAATGTTAAAGTTGTTGGCTCTTGAAAGAATGATGAAAAGGAGACATGTTACTGAGATCTGAAAAATCATAAAAATGATTCTTGAAGCAAGAAAAGCATGAATACAAAAAAAAAAAAACGAAAAAGAAAGAGAAAAAGGAAGATAAAGAAAGAAATAAAGTTGTGATCCAAGGAAATAAGAGTGTGCTTAAGAACCCTGGACACCTCTAATTGGGGACTTTAGCAAAGCTGAGTCACAATCTGAAAAGGTTCACCCAATTATGTGTCTGTGGCATGTATGTATCCGGTGGTAATACTGGAAGACAGAGTGCTTTGGGCCACGGCCAAGACTCATAAAAGTAGCTGTGTTCAAAGAATCATCATACTTAACTAGGAGAATCAACAACACTATCTGGATTCTGAGTTCCTAAAGAAGCCAATCATCTGAATTTCAAAGGATAAAGTGAGATGCCAAAACTGTTCGGAGGCAAAAAGCTATAGTCCCCTCATCTAATTTGGAGCTAAGTTTCATTGATAATTTGGAGTCTATAGTATATTCTCTTCTTTTTATCTTATTTGATTTTCAGTTGCTTGGGGACAAGCAACATTTAAGTTTGGTGTTGTGATGAGCGGATAATTTATACGCTTTTTGGCATTGTTTTTAGTATTTTTTTAGTATGATCTAGTTAGTTTTTAGTATTTTTATTAGTTTTTAGTTAAAATTCACTTTTCTGGACTTACTATGAGTTTGTGTATTTTTCTGTGATTTCAGGTATTTTCTGGCTGAAATTGAGGACCTGAGCAAAATCTGATCCAGAGACTGAAAAGGACTGCAGATGCTGTTGGATTCTGACCCCCCTGCATTCGAAGTGGATTTTATGGAGCTACAGAAGCCCAATTGGCGCTCTCTCAACGGCGTTGGAAAGTAGACATCCTGGGCTTTCCAGCAATATATGATAGTCCATACTTTGCCCAAGATTTGATGGCCCAAACCGGCTTCAAAGTCACCCTCAAAATTCCCAGCGTTAAACGCCCAAACTGGCATAAAAGCTGGCGTTTAACTCCAAGAAGAGTCTCTACACGAAAAATGCTTCATTGCTCAGCCCAAGCACACACCAAGTGGGCCCGGAAGTGGATTTTTATGTCATTTACTCATCTTTGTAATCCTTAGGCTACTAGTTCTCTATATATAGGACCTTTTACTATTGTATTTTTCATCTTCGGACATCTAGTTCTTAGATCAGATCTTGGTTCTTCTGGTTCCCTCTTTGGGACCGAAACCAATGATCACTCTTGTTCTTGTGTATTTTCAACGGTGGAGTTTCTACACACCATAGATTAAGGTGTGGAGCTCTGCTGTACCTCGAGTATTAATGCAATTACTATTGTTCTTCTATTCAATTCCGCTTGTTCTTTGTCCAAGATATCACTTGTTCTTCAACTTGATGAATGTGATGATCCGTGACACTCATCATCATTCTCACTCATGAACAAAGTGACTGACAACCACTCTTGTTCTACAAGCATACGAGGCTCTAGTGAATATCTCTTGGATTCCTGATACATGATGCATGGTTGATCGCCTGACAAACGAGCCAGCCATTCCGTGAGATCAGAGTCTTCGTGGTATAGGCGAGAACTGATGGCGGCATTCAAGAGAATCCGGAAGGTCTAACCTTGTCTGTGGTATTCTGAGTAGGATTCAATGATTGAATGACTGTGACGTGCTTCAAACTCCTAGCAGGCGGGGCGTTAGTGACAGACGCAAAAGAATCGCTGGATTCTATTCCGGCCTGACCGAGAACCGACAGCTGATTAGCCATATGCTGTGACAGAGCATAGGAACGTTTTCACTGAGAGGATGGGAGGTAGCCACTGACAACGGTGAAACCCTTGCATAAGCTTGCCATGGAAAGGAGTAAGAAGGATTGGATGAAGACAGTAGGAAAGCAGAGAGACGGAAGGGAAGGCATCTTTATACGCTTATCTGAAGCTCTCACCAATGATATACATAAGTATCTCTATCTTTATCTTTATACTTTATTCATCATCTATACCCATTTGAGTCTGCCTGACTAAGATTTACAAGGTGACCATAGCTTGCTTCATACCAACAATCTCCGTGGGATCGACCCTTACTCGCGTAAGGTTTATTACTTGGACGACCCAGTGCACTTGCTGGTTAGTTGTGCGGAGTTGTGATAGAGAGTTGAGATTGCAATGAGCGTACCATGTTGATGGCGCCATTGATGATCACAATTTTGCGCACCACCAAGCCTTAGCAGATCATTGCTCCAATAGCAAGATTGATAGAAATCAACAAGCTCTTGTGATGATAAGTTGAAACCTCGGTCCAATGAGATTAGACATGGCTTTTCAGCCAGCCAGACTTCAACAGATCATCATGAAACACTAGAATTTATTCTCAAGAACTCTGAAGAAAAATACCTAATCTAAGCAACAAAATGAACCGTCAGTTGTCCATACACAAAACAATCCCCGGCAATGGCGCCAAAAACTTGGTAGCGCGAAATTGTGATCTCTACACAACTTTGCACAACTGACCAGCAAGTGCACTGGGTCGTCCAAGTAATACCTTACGTGAGTAAGGGTCGATCCCACGGAGATTGTTGGTATGAAGCAAGCTATGGTCACCTTGTAAATCTCAGTCAGGCAGACTCAATTAGGTATAGATGATGAATAAAACATAAAGATAAAGATAGAGATACTTATGTATATCATTGGCGAGAGCTTCAGATAAGCGTATGAAGATGCCTTCCCTTCCGTCTCTCTGCTTTCCTACTGTCTTCATCCAATCCTTCTTACTCCTTTCCATGGCAAGCTTATGCAAGGGTTTCACCGTTGTCAGTGGCTACCTCCCATCCTCTCAGTGGAAATGTTCAACGCACCCTGTCACGGCACGGCTATCCATCTGTCGGTTCTCGGTCAGGCCGGAATAGAATCCAGTGATTCTTTTGCGTCTGTCACTAACGCCCCGCCTGCTAGGAGTTTGAAGCACGTCACTGTCATTCAATCATTGAATCCTACTCAGAATACCACAGACAAGGTTAGACCTTCCGGATTCTCTTGAATGCCGCCATCAGTTCTTGCCTATACCACGAAGATTCCGGTTAAAGAATCCAAGAGATAAACACTAGAGCCTCGTATGCTTGTAGAACAAGAGTGGTTGTCAGTCACTTTGTTCATGAGTGAGAATGGTGATGAGTGTCACGGATCATCACATTCATCAAGTTGAAGAACAAGTGATATCTTGGACAAAGAACAAGCGGAATTGAATAGAAGAACAATAGTAATTGCATTAATACTCGAGGTACAGCAGAGCTCCACACCTTAATCTATGGTGTGTAGAAACTCCACCGTTGAAAATACATAAGAACAAGGTCTAGTCATGGCCGTGAGGCCAGCCTCCCAGTGATCAAAAGATTCAAAGATCTCCAGGTATATATACAATAGTAAAAGGTCCTATATATAGAAAACTAGTAGCCTAGGGTGTACAGAGATGAGTAAATGACATAAAAATCCACTTTCGGGCCCACTTGGTGTGTGCTTGGGCTGAGCAATGAAGCATTTTCGTGTAGAGACTCTTCTTGGAGTTAAACGCCAGCTTTTATGCCATTTTGGGCGTTTAACGCTGGGAATTTTGAGGGTGACTTTGAACGCCGGTTTGGGCCATCAAATCTTGGGCAAAGTATGGACTATCATATATTGCTGGAAAGCCCAGAATGTGTTCTTTCCAACGCCGTTGAGAGCGCGCCAATTGGGCTTCTGTAGCTCCAGAAAATCCACTTCGAGTGTAGGGAGGTCAAAATCCAACAGCATCTGCAGTCCTTTTCAGTCTCTGGATCAGATTTTTGCTCAGGTCCCTCAATTTCAGCCAGAAAATACTTGAAATCACAGAAAAACACACAAACTCATAGTAAAGTCCAGAAAAGTGAATTTTAACTAAAAACTAATAAAAATATACTAAAAACTCAACTCAAACTACTAAAATCATACTAAAAACAATGCCAAAAAGCGTACAAATTATCCGTTCATCAGCAGTCATTCTGAAAAGCTTACCTGAGAAGCTTAAAGATCCCGGAAGCTTTATGATACCATGCACATTAGAGGGTACTTGTGCCAAGCAAGCTCTATGTGATCTTGGGACAAGTATCAACTTAATACCTGTATCTACTATCAAAAAGCTTGGGTTGACTGAAGAAGTCAAACCAACCCGGATATGTCTCCAACTTGCTGATGGCTCCATTAAATACCCATCAGGCATGATTGAAGACATGATTGTTAAGGTTGGGCCATTCGCCTTTCCTACTGACTTTGTGGTGCTAGAAATGGAGGAGCACAAGAGTGCAACTCTCATTCTAGGAAGACCTTTCCTAGCAACCGGCTGAACCCTTATTGACGTCCAAAAAGGGGAAGTAACCCTAAGAGTTAATGAGGATGAGTTCAAGTTGAATGTTGTCAAAGCTATGTAGCATCCAGACACCCCAAATGGCTGCATGAGCATTGATATTATTAACTCTCTAGTAAAAGAAGTCAATATGACTGAGAGTCCCGAATCAGAGCTAGAGGACATTTTTAAAGATGTTCAGCCTGATCTGGAGGAATCAGAGAGAATAATAGAACCTCTAAAAATACCTCAGGAAGAGGAGAAACCTCCTAAACCCGAGCTCAAACCATTACCACCATCCCTGAAATATGCATTTCTGGGAGAAGGTGATACCTTCCTTGTGATCATAAGCGCTACCTTAGAGCCACAGGAAAAGAAAGTACTAATTCAAGTGCTAAGGACACATAAGACAGCTCTTGGGTGGTCCATCAGTGATCTTAAGGGCATTAGCCCAGCCAGATGCATGCACAAGATCCTATTGGAGGGTGATGCCAAGCCAGTGGTTCAACCACAAAGGCGGCTGAATCCAGCCATGAAGGAGGTAGTGCAGAAGGAGGTCACTAAATTACTAGAAGCTGGGATTATTTATCCTATTTCTGATAGCCCCTGGGTAAGCCCTGTCCAAGTCGTCCCTAAGAAGGGTGGCACAACAGTGGTCCATAATGAAAAAAGTGAACTGGTTCCCACAAGGACAGTTACAGGGTGGCGTATGTGTATTGATTATAGAAGGCTCAATACAGCTACCAGAAAGGATCATTTTCCTTTACCATTCATAGACCAAATGCTAGAAAGACTAGCAGGTCATGAATACTACTGCTTCCTGGATGGATATTCAGGTTATAATCAAATTGCAGTAGATCCCCAAGATCAAGAGAAAACAGCATTCACATGTCCATCTGGAGTATTTGCATACAGAAGGATGCCATTTGGTCTGTGCAATGCACCTGCAACCTTTCAAAGGTGCATGCTCTCAATTTTCTCTGATATGGTAGAAAAATTTCTGGAAGTCTTCATGGATGACTTTTCAGTATTTGGAGACTCATTCAGCTCCTGTCTTGACCATCTAGCACTTGTTCTAAAGAGGTTCCAAGAGACTAACCTAGTTTTAAACTGGGAGAAATATAACTTTATGGTGACTGAAGGAATTGTCCTTGGGCACAAAATTTCGAACAAGGGAATAGAGGTGGATCAAGCTAAGGTAGAGGTAATTGAAAATTTACCACCACCTGCCAATGTTAAGGCAATCAGAAGCTTTCTGGGGCATGCAGGATTTTATAGGAGGTTTATAAAGGATTTCTCAAAAATTTCCAAACCTCTAAGTAATCTACTAGTTGCTGACACGCCATTTATCTTTGATAAGGAGTGTCTGCAGGCATTTGAGACTCTGAAAACTAAATTGGTCACAGCACCAATCATCTCTGCACCAAACTAGACATTACCATTTGAACTGATGTGTGATGCCAGTGACCATGCCATTGGTGCAGTGTTGGGACAGAGGCATGACAAGCTTCTGCACGTCATTTACTATGCCAGTCATATTTTAAATGACGCACAGAAGAACTACACAACCACAGAAAAAGAGCTACTTGTAGTGGTTTACGCCATTGACAAGTTCAGATCCTATTTAGTGGGATCAAAAGTGATTGTGTACACTGACCATGCTGCTCTTAAATATCTATTCAAAAAGCAGGATTCAAAACCCAGACTCATAAGATGGGTGTTGTTTCTGCAAGAGTTTGATATAGAAATAAGAGACAGAAAAGGGACAGAGAATCAAGTAGCAGATCACCTGTCCCGAATAGAACCAGTAGAAGGGGCGTCCCTCCCTCTTACTGAGATCTCTGAAAACTTTCTGGATGAGCAACTCTTTGCCATCCAGGATTTGCCATGGTTTGCACACATTGCAAACTACAAGGCAGTGAGATTCATACCCAAAGAGTACAGTAGGCAGCAATCAAAAAAGTTGATCACGAATGCAAAGTACTATCTTTGGGATGAACCATATCTCTTCAAGAGATGTGAAGACGGAGTAATCCATATATGTGTGCCTAAAGAAGAAGCACAGAAGATCCTCTGGCATTGTCATGGATCACAGTATAGAGGACATTTTGGAAGTGAGCGAATAACCACAAGAGTCCTCCAATGTGGCTTCTACTGGCCTACTCTCTATAAAGACTCCCGAGTGTTTGTACTTAACTGTGACAGTTGCCAAAGATCTGGCAATCTACCTCACAGTTATGCCATGCCTCAACTAGGGATCTTGGAGATTGAGTTGTTTGATGTATGGGGTATTGACTTCATGGGGCCTTTTCTACCATCATACTCAAACACTTACATTCTGGTGGCAGTGGATTATGTATCCAAATGGGTGGAAGCTATTGCAACACCCACTAATGACACTAAGACAGTGCTAAAATTCCTCCAGAAACACATCTTCAGCAGATTTGGTACCCCTAAAGTATTAATCAGTGATGGGGGCATTCATTTCTGCAATAAACAGCTTTACTCTGCTTTGGTTCGTTATGGAGTTAGCCACAGGGTAGCCACTCCATATCATCCACAGACAAATGGGCAAGCTGAAGTTTCTAACAGAGAACTTAAAAGAATCCTGGAACAGACTGTGATTAACCGTAGAAGGGATTGGGCAAGAAGCTTGGATGATGCTCTGTGGGCATACAGAACAGCATTCAAGACCCCTATAGGGACCTCTCCATACCAGCATGTGTATGGAAAGGCATGTCACTTGCCAGTGGAATTGGAACATAAGGCCTACTGGGCTACCAGATTCCTAAACCTTGATGCCAAGTTAGCTGGAAAAAAATGATTGCTTCAGTTAAATGAGCTAGAGGAATTTAGACTCAATGCTTTCGAGAATGCAAAAATTTACAAAGAGAAAGCAAAAAGATGGCATGATAAGATACTGTCATCCAGAGTCTTTGAGCCAGGGCAGAAAGTTCTGCTATTTAATTCTAGGCTCAGATTATTCCCTGGGAAATTGAAATCCTGGTGGAGAGGACCATATGTGATTACAAGTGTGTCACCATATGAATATGCAGAGCTTCAGGATAATGAGTCTAACAAAAAGTTCATTGTTAATGGACAGAGAGTTAAACATTATCTCGAAAGCAATTTTGAGCAAGAATGCTCAAAACTGAGACTTGATTAAAGCTCAGTAATAGTCCAGCTAAAGACAATAAAGAAGCGCTTGCTGGGAGGCAACCCAGCCATTTACGAAGTTTATTTGTTAAATAATTGATTTTTACAGGTATATGTAAAGTATCTTCAAGGTAAAATAGTGATTGCTTGAGTTCACAGAGTTATAGAAGGATTCAGAGGATAAAAATAGCAAATGAAAGCTCACTGGTGCGAAAACACCAGTAAAAGCTGTTTTGGGCTTTAAACGCCCAAAAGAAGCACCTTCTGGGCGTTGAACGCTAGAAAGAAGCACCTTCTCGGCGTTGAACGCCAGAAAGAAGCACCTTCTGAGCGATCAACGCCAGATTTACAGCGTCCTGGGCGTTCAGAAAAACGCCCAGTGACAAAGGAGTTCCTGGCGTTCAACGCCAGAAAGAAGCAACAGCTGGGGGTTGAACGCCCAGGAGAAGCAGCGTTTGGGCGTTAAACGCCTAAAACATGCAGCGTTTGGGCGTTTAACGCCAGGATGGTGGGGAAGAGGTAAATTCGTTTTTTCTTCACAAATTTTTAATTTTTTTTTGTGTTTCAATTCATGATTTCTTGCATAAACACGTTCCAAATTCTCATCCTTCAATTCCAAAAATTTTAATCCTAATTTCTAAAAACCCTAATTTCTAAAATCCCTTTTTCAAAAATATCAAATGTATCTTAGTTCATAAACACAAATTTTTTCCAATCCAATCCAACTCTTTTCTCAAAATTTTTCAAAACTCAATTATCTTTCAAAATCATTTTCAAAATAAAAATTCAGATTTATCTTTTTCAAATATCATTCAACTTTTTATTTTTAAATTATATCTTTTTCTTATCATATTTTTCTTTCATAAATCATATCTTCTATCTTATCTTTTTAAATTTTTTTTTTTCGAAAACCACCCCAACCCTCCCTTTTAAATCCACATTCAGCCTCCCTCCTCTCATCCACCATTCGATACTAGCTCTCCTTCTATCCCTCTCCTTTCTTTTCATTTGCTTGAGGACAAGCAAACCTCTAAGTTTGGTGTGTTTATCCGTGATCACAAAAACATACTCATTAAGATCATGGCTCCTAAAGGAAAATAATCCACTCCAAGAGGCAAGAAAGAGAATATTCCAAAACCACTTTGGAATCAAGGGAAGTTCTTAACCAAAGAACATTCAGACCACTACCACAAAATAATGGGTCTAAGGTCAGTGATTCCGAAAGTCAAGTTCGATCTGAAAGAAGATGAATATCCGGAGATCCAAGAGCAAATTCAAATCAGGAACTGGGAAATCCTAGCTAATCCTGAAACAAAAGTGGGAAGGAATATGGTTTAGGAGTTCTATGCTAATCTGTGGCAAACAGACAAGCAGAGAATATCTGGAACTGCCCTCTATGACTATCGGACCTTGGTCAGAGGAAAGATTGTTCACATCCACCCTAACAAAATCAGGGAGATCTTTAAGCTGCCTCAGCTGAAAGATGACCCAGACTCCTTTAATAGGAGAATGATGAGAATAAACAAGGGCCTGGACAAGATTCTAGAGGATATATGCATCCCTGTAGCCCGGTGGACCACCAGCACCAGTGGCATCCCAATTCAACTCAAGAGAGAAGATCTCAAACCAGTCACCAGAGGCTGGCTGGACTTTATTGGGCATTCTATATTGCCCACTAGTAACCGTTCTAAAGTCACTATTAAAAGAGCAGTGATGATTCACTGCATCATGTTGGGAAGAGAAGTAGAAGTTCATCAACTAATCTCGTGTGAAATTTACAAAATAGCAAATAAGAACTCCAAAGATGCCAAATTGGCTTATCCAAGCTTAATTTCTATGCTCTGCAAAGATGATGGAGTGAGGATAGGAATAACTGAGTATATCTCAGTTGAGCGGCCAATCACTAAAATATCAATGGAAAAACAACAGTTGCAAGATGACCCCATCAAGAGGAGAGCACAGGAATTCCTCCCAGAAATCCCTCAATTTGAATACTGGGAGCATCTTGAGGCATCTGTTTCCAAGTTGCAAGAAGCTATGGACCAAATAAAGGAAGAACAGAATAATCAGAATAGCATGCTTTGCAAATTGCTTAGGGAACAAGAGGAGCAAGGGCGTGACTTGAGGGAACTGAAGCGTCAGAAATTAATTCTTGAAGGACCAAGCACCCCACAGACTAGAGAAACACCCACTTCCCAAAATACAGTTTGTTGAGTTCTAATTTTAGCTTTAACTCTGTGATAGTTGTTATTATAGGAATTTACCTTAGAAGTTATATAGGAGTAGTGGTAATTAGTATATCTATTTTGATTTTATTTTCAATTAAGTTATAATTTATTTTTCTCTTCATCGTCAAACATGAATAAAATAGTAGATTTTTAGAATAAAGAGGTAATTTATATTTTTCGAGTTCTTAATAAGAAAAATTATAATTAATTATATGTGGTGGCAATACTTTCTATCTTCTGAATGAATGCTTGAATAGTGCATAGTTTTGATCTTGAATTTTATGAATGTTAAAATTGCTGGCTCTCGAAAGAATGAGGAACACGAAAAATATTATTGCTGATATGAAAAATCATGAATTTGATTCTTGAAGCAAGAAAAAGCAGTGAAAAAAATTTTTTTACAAGGAATCATTGGATCAAGAAAAAGAAAAAAAGCCAATAGCCCTTAAAACCAAAAGGAAAGGGTGAAAAGGATCCAAGGCTTTGAGCATCAGTGGATAGGAGGGCCCAAGGAAGTAAATCCTAGCCTAAGCGGCTAAATCAAGTTGTCCCTAACCATGTGCTTGTGGCATGCAGGTCCAAGTGAAAAGCTTGTGACTGAGTGGTTAAAGTCGTGATCCAAGGCAAAAGGGTGTGCTTAAGAACTCTGGACACCTCTAATTGGGGACTTTAGCAAAGCTAAGTCACAATCTGAAAAGGTTCACCCAATTATGTGTCTGTGGCATTTATGTATCTAGTGGTAATACTGGAAAACAAAGTGCTTAGGGCCACAGCCAAGACTCATAAAGTAACTGTGTTCAAGAATCAACATACTACACTAGGAGAATCAATAATACTATTTGAATTCTGAGTTCCTATGGATGCCAATCATTCTGAATTTCAAAGGATAAAGTGAGATGCCAAAACTGTTCGGAAGCCAAAAAGCTACCAGCCCCGCTCATCTAATAAGAATTTGAGCTTCACTTATAACTCTGAAATATTATTGCTTCTTAATTTCTTTTCATCCTATTTTATTTATCTAGTTGCTTGAGGACAAGCAACAGTTTAAGTTTGGTGTTGTGATGAGCGGATATTTTATACGCTTTTTGGGGGTAATTTCATGTAGATTTTAGCATGTTTTAATTATTTTTTATAGAATTTTATTAGTTTTCAAGCAAAAATCATATTTCTAGACTTTACTATGAGTTTGTGTGTTTTTTTGTGATTTCAGGTATTTTCTGGCTGAAATTGAGGGAGCTGAGCAAAAATCTGATTTAGGCTGAAAAAGGACTGCTGATGCTGTTGGATTCTGACCTCCCTGCACTCGGAATGGATTTTTTGGAGCTATAGGAGCTCAATTGGCGCGTTCTTAATTGGGTTGGAAAGTAGACATCCAGGGCTTTCCAGAAATATATAATAGTCCATACTTTGTGCGAAGATAGATGACGTAAACTGGCGTTCAACGCCAGTTCCATGTTGCAATCTGGCGTTCAGCGCCAGAAACACGTCACGAACCAGAGTTGAACGCCAAAAACACGTTACAACTTGGCATTCAACTCCAGAAACAGCCCAAGCACGTGAGAAGCTTATGTCTCAGCCCCAGCACACACCAAGCGGGCCCTAGAAGTGGATTTCTGCACTATCCATCTTAGTTTACTCATTTTCTGTAATCCTAGGTTACTAGTTTAGTATTTAAACAACTTTTAGAGACTTATTTTGGCTCTCATGACATTTTTTAGATCTGAATTTTATACTCTTTGACGGCATGAGTCTCTGAACTCCATTGTTGGGTGTGAGGAGCTCTGCAGCGTCTCCATTGTTCTTATCTAAGATATTCATTCGCGCTTCACCATGAAGAAGGTGATGATCCGTGACACTCATCACCTTCCTCAATCCATGAACGTGTGTCTGACAACCACCTCTGTTTTACATTAGATTGAATGAGTATCTCTTAGATTCCTTAATCAGAATCTTCGTGGTATAAGCTAGAATTGATGGCGGCATTCATGAGAATCCGGAAAGTCTAAACCTTTTCTGTGGTATTCCGAGTAGGATTCAAGGATTGAATGGCTGTGATAAGCTTCAAACTCGCAATTGTTGGGTGTAGTGACAGACGCAAAATAATCAATGGATTCTATTACTACATGATCGAGAACCAACAGATGATTAGCCGTGCTGTGACAGAGCATTTGGACCATTTTCACTAAGAGGATGGGAAGTAGCCATTGACAATGGTGACACCCTACATACATCTTGCCATGGAAGAAATCTTGCGTGTGTGAAGAGGAGTACAAGAGAAAAGCTGAAATAAAGAGACAAAGCATCTCCAAAACTCCAACATATTCTCCATTATTGCACAATAAGTATTTATTTTATGCCCTTTGACTTTTTACAATTAAAACGAAAGAACCCTATTGGCATCCTGACTAAGATCAACAAGATAACCATAACTTGCTTCAAGCCAACAATCTCCGTCGGATTCGACCCTTACTCACGTAAGGTATTACTTGGACGACCCAGTGCACTTGCTGGTTAGTTGTGCAGATTGCAAAAGTGTGATTGCAATTTCGTGCACCAAGCACAAATTAGGAGAGATTCACAAAATCATGCTATTTCGTTGAATAAATGTTGGAAAAGTTGATAAAATCGACCCAATTAGAGCAAATAAATACCATGAAATGTGGATTTATCACATCCCCACACTTAAACAATAACATGTCCTCATGCTAAACCCAAGAAAGAAACAAGAAAAGGGTATTACATTTATTCAAAGCAAGAAAACTACCTATATTCCATCTATCTAAATGAATACAACTACTTTGTCAAAATAAATCAGTTTCCAAGAATACATATATAAACATAAGGGCTAAAGCAAGCACGACCAAATCAAATCCACAATTGAATTGAGTTATTGAAAAGAGTTTAACAACTAGCAAGAAAGGAGATAATCAACGGCGAAAACATGTAATTGAGCAATTGAACCCCTCACCGGATGTGTATACACTCTATTCGCTCAGGTGTTTAGGGTCAATTCAGTCAATTCTCCTCTAATCAAGCTTTCTAAGATTTTTTTTTCATCTAACAATCAATAATTATTCAATGCATGCATACAAATATCATGAGGACTTTTCATGATTGTAATGGGGCTAGGGTAAAGGTAAGGATGCATATGATCAATTGAGCTTGAAATTTGAATCTTTGACTAACTTAAGCTCTCACCTAACTTACAACTTATACAATTGCAATGCGAACTTTACTACCCATTATTCACTTTTTCATACACTCATGCATTCTCTTTTCAATTCATAACTCATATGCATTCATTATTATTGAACTTTCTTTTGTGGCATTTTGTCCTCTTTTTATTATTTTTCTCTTTTTTTTTTATAAAATATATACAAAAGCACCAATGCACATGGTTTAAACATTTTAATGCATGAGTATGTACCTAATTGCCAAGATTTTCAATGAGACACTTTTTCTCAACTAATGTTCCTAAACTTTCCCATACTTAAATGATATACACTATCACTATCCTAAGCTAATCAAAGATCTAAATAAAGGATATTTATTGTTTTTCACTTAGAGGTAGTGATGTGCTAAAATTAAGAACAAAAGGGGATCAAAATAGGATCAAAGTTGGTTAACAAAGAAAGATAAAAGGGTAGGTGATTTGGGTAAGTGAGCTTAAATAAAATGATGGTCTCAATCATATAAATGCATATATACATCAAACAATGGACATAAAGTATCAAACAAATCAAATATTGCAATAATAAAAAGAGAATAACACACACAAGAATAAAATAGTGGTTATTATGGTGTAACCACACAATTAGGCTCAAAACTCACATGCTTATGTGTTCTTAGCCCAAAAATATGTTCCACAATATATTTCAAGCAAGTTTCAATGAAACAAATACCAACTCAAATCAATTAGGATATCAATGCCCTATAGATAAATTTCTTAGAAAAATTTCATTATTTTGACTAAGCTTATTACATATATGCAAAAAATGAAATAAACTAAGAAAAAATGCAATTGAAGCTCTAAAATATATACAAACTAAGAAAAATAAAATGTGAAAGTGTTTGGGATTAGAATTTGTCAACCAAGTTTGTCGATCGGTGACAACCTCCCCACAATTAAAAGTTTGCACCGTCCTCGGTGCATTCGGTGGTGAGCAAGGGGTATGGCGACTTCAGATTGCCACCTTCAGCTAGTGAATCAACCGGCTACTGCATGTTCTTTCTTCCACTTCCCTTGTTGTTTATGGTGAATCATCCATGAAAAATAGAAAATAATACCGTAAGATGACTAAATGCAAAAACAAGGAAGCATAGATTGTTGGGATGAGGTGATATTCACTAAAATGAGTGAGTGAATTAGTTTGTGACATGAAGGAATCAAGTGCGTGTATTCTAAGTTGCGCAGTTTAGAACACACACACTAGCATAGAAAGCTATGTCACACTTATGCAAAAAAAGCATGCACGTCAGTCATTCTAGTGTGCTTGAGATACTTTAAAGAAAACTTGTATGTTAAGATAAACAAACAAGTAATAAAGGAGCATAAAAGAATTCAAGCAATAATCAAGAAATTGTGAAAAGATGATAGATGAAAATTGGTTTGTAACACCTAATTAACATGATGTGGAAAACATGCCAAGCAAAGTCTACAAAGCTTAAAAAGCTCAAAAAATGTCACTAGGTGGGCTTATGATCCAATTTCACAATTCCTTAATTTCAATGCATCAACTAGGTGACTTAAATAAAAATCAATCAAACCAAGCATCACCTAACAAAATGCAGAAATTGGGGTAGGTGTGTGTACGTACAGGTATGTACGCGCGCACATGCTTGATAAACCCCATTTGTAGGGTTTATCTTATGCTTCATTTAAGGGATTTTATGACCTTTTACCCACATTTATTCAATGAAATAGCATGGTTTTATAACTTCTCCTTTAATTGTGCTTAAGAGTGAAAACATATTTTTCTAGGTTTTAAAATAGCTAAATTTAATCCTCCTTGGTTCCATTAGATGCCTTGATATATTTGTTAAGTGATTTAAGGTTTAGGAGGCAAAGATTGGATCAAGGGAATGAAGAAAGAAGCATGAAAAGTTGGAGAACTCATGAAGAAATGAAAGAACCAAAAAGCTGTCAAGCCGACCTCTTTGCACTTAAACGAGCATAACTTGAGCTACAGAGGTCCAAATGATGCGGTTCCAGTTGGGTTAGAAATCTAACATCCGGGGCTTCGAAACGATATAAGATTTGCCATAGTTGCTATACGTATGGTGGCGCGCAGGCGTATAGTACTCGCACGCGCCGTTGCTGCCACCTAGTCCACTTAAAGCAAAACGTGGCCAGCGATTTTAGGAGCCTTGTGGGCCCAATCCAAGTCATTTCTGATGCTATTTAAGTCAAGGATTGAAGAGGAATCAACTAACTTTTAACCATTAGTTTTAGTTTAGCTTTTAGTTAGTTTCTAGAGAGAGAAGCTCTCTCTTCTCTCTAGGATTAGGATTAGGATTAGTTCTTAGATCTAGGTTTTAATCTTTGCTTTCTTCTACTTCTACCTTTCAATTCTTTATTGTTACATTCATCTTCCTCTATTCTTTTGTTGTAATTTCCTTTATGTTGTTCTCATGTTTTGTTGTAGATCTACTATTGTTCCTTCCATTTTCTTTCAATTCAATAAGAGGTAATTCATGTAGATCTTGTTTCCTTTAATTGTTGTTCTTAATTCTTTACATTTGAATGTTGTTAGATTCTATTCATGTTGTCAAATTGCTTTGCTTTTCTTTTGTGCCTTCCAAGTGTTTGATGAAATGCTTGGTTGGATTTTAGTGTAGGTTTTGTTCCTCTTGGCCTAGGTAGAGTAATTAGTGACTCTTGAGTTATCTAATTCTTTTGTTGATTGATAATTAGAAGTTGCTAATTGACTTGAATGCCTCTAAAGCTAGTCTTTCCTTTAGGAGTGGATTAGGACTTGAGGAATCAAATTGATTCATCCACTTGACTTTCCTCCATAGTTAGAGGTTAACTAAGTGGGAGCAATGGACAATTTGTTATCACAATTGAGGAGGATAATTAGGATAGGACTTCTAGTTCTCATATCTTGCCAAGAGCTTTGTTAGTTGTTAGTTTATTTCCTTTGCCATTTATATTTCTTGTCCACAATCTTAAAAAACCCCAAATAACTCACAACCAATAACAAGACACATCATTACAATTCCTAGGGAGAACGACCCGAGGTCCAATACTTCGGTTTATAAATTTTAGGGGTTTGTACTAGTGACAAACAACTTTTTGTATGAAAAGATTATTGTTTGGTTTAGAAACTATACTTTACAACGAGATTTCATTAGTGAAATTCTAAACCATCAAAAATCCAATCATCAATGCTCTGTTTCTCAAAAATTTTTCTTCAACTCTAAGGTACCAAACTTGAGCTCAACAAAGGGTTTCAACTCCAAAACATTCAAAATTTCACAACAACATGATCCAAACAAAAATTAATCTAGCTAAGCTCAAAATTAAACTAATCCTAAGCTAGCTAAAAGAAATAAAAATGCAATGAATTAAAACTATATACAAAGAGAGGGTTAGGAAGGTGTTACCATGGTGGGGTGTCTCCCACCTAGTACTTTTATTTATTGTCCTTAAGTTAGATGATTGGGGATGCCATATCTATGGTAGCTTGTGCTTAAATTCTTCTTTGAATGCCTACCAATGCTTGCGTTTCCAATAGCCTCCAGAATCCTAAATTTTGCTCACCTGATCTTCTTGTTGACTCATGTGATTCCATCTAGGTGGCAAGCATTTAGAACTCTCAATTAAGCATCCAAACACTCTCGAGGTCCATCCAATTGAGAATTACACCAACCAAACATCATAGATTCAACTTCTATGAACCTAGGATTATGTTTTCAACCACTACCTAATTTTCTTTTATTTCCCAATCCATAAAGATTCCTAAGTTGACTATCATTTTCAATCAAACCATATTCAAGTGGGATAATAAAGTTCAAGGTTAAGGATTTTACCCACCCAAATGAAGGAGGGGATAGTGCTTCTTGTATGATCTCCACCTCTTGACAAGCTTTCTCAAGCTTGTTTCCTTGTTCAACTTTTTCAAACTCGTCAACCACTTCTAATTTCTTGGTTTCAACCTCTTCCACTTGCAACTCATGGTTCAACTTATCTTCTTTCCCTTATGGTTCCAAGGTCTCCTCCACTCCACATGCTTCAATTGGATTTGGTTTTTCACTTTCATTCTTAGAAGTGCTTGAATTGTTGTAAGAGTGTAGTGAAGCTAACTGAGATAGGGATTCGACTAAGGTAGCCATGATGTTTTCTTACCTCTTTTGATACTCTTCTTACTCTTGAAGGAAGAATTGAAGTGCTTCCTCGGATGAAGGTTGTGGGGAAGAAGAAAGTTCGTCATGTGGCAGAAGGTCCTCATATGTTGAAGGTAGTTGATATTGATGAGAGTATTGAGGTGGTGTGGGGTATTGGTGTTAGAATTGTGGTGGTTCTATGTATGGTTCATAAGGTTTTCATGAGGCACATAAGGTTGATGGTATGGTGGGAATAGGTTAGACTCATGTGGAGGTGTTTGGTGATAATATGATATGCCTTGCGAGTAAGGTTGATCATAATGTTGAGGGTTTGATTGGTATTGGTGTGCATCAAGAGGTGGATAATAGCTAGAAGGATATGGAGGAGGTTGTTGCCAAAAGGGTTGCCTAGAAGCATATGACTCCTCACTCAATTGATCCCACAATTCATGATGCATTCCATTATTGAGGTTCTCACTTCCTACAACATCATAACAACCAAACTCCAAGCCAAAAGAGTGAGAATTCATATAGCAAAGAGGAAATAAAAACAAAAGCTAATAAGAGAAACTAAAACAAACTCCTAACAACTAACAAAAGCAAGCAACTAATCAACCAAAAATAAGCTATTCACAATATTCACATATGCACAATAGCCAACAATAAGCACACACTGCAATTCTCCGACAACGGCGCCAAAAACTTGATGTGAGAATATATGCTGGTCTAGAATTCCTTAATAAAAAGAATTTTTTCGTTACAAGTATAGTCTAGACCAACAATGGATTCTCCGTCAAAGTTTAAATATAGAATTGTCACAATTCAAATAAAATAATCGAGAGTATTTAAACTCTCGGGTCGTTCTCCTAGAAAACTAGTGACAATAAGTGTATAAAATTAGTTGTAAAATCAAGGGGGTTTCTTAATAATGAAATAACAATTAAAGAAATAAAAGAACAATCAAAATTGCAACTAATGAATTAATAAACAAATTAATGAACTATCTATGTGATATGGACAAGTAATGCTTTAAATGAAATTGTAGTTCAAAACATAAATGGAACCTTGACTTGGGATGAGTTATGGAATCCCTTCCTTACCATAACCACAACTATAGTAATTATGATGGATTAATCTCACCTAGTCAACCCTTAACATTGAAGAGTAAGTCAAATGAGCATAATTGTTCTTAATCCACAAATCCTATCTAACTTACTAATTAACTTAGTAAAAAGCCAGCGTTAGTGGAAACAAGGACAACTAACAACCCAAGAATTATCACTAAATGTCGGACATTATGACTCTAGTATTCTATATACTCATTTCCCCAAGTCAATGAGTGAAAATTTACTCCATAATCAAAATTCACATTTCAATAAATGCATGGTAGGCATATTCATAAAACAGGGCAAAATTGAAAAAATACTTGAAACTATGAACAACCAATGAACAAAATCAACAATGGCAACTCAACAAACATATAATAACCACTAAACATCAAATTTATCAACTAGAACTCAAAATTGCAAAAGTATATATGTATTGATAAAGTAAATTAAAATATAAGAAATTGTAGAGCAAGTAGTGTAATACAACAACAACAAAGCCTTGTCCCACTAGGTGGGGTCGGCAGAGCAAGTAGTATAATGAAAGAGAAAATTAAGAAATAGTTACAATGGAAATAAGCTAGAATCCAAGATCAAAATTGGAAAATGTAAACTTGTAGATAAACCCTAATTACATCCTAAGAAAATTGAGGGAAACCTAACCTAAAACTACCTAAAACTACCTAAAACTATCTAAAAATATACCTAAGTGTGTTGTGTATTGTATGGTCTTGATAGGTGGTTACTAGCCCTTCCTTATATGCTTCAGCAACTTCAGAAATGGGCCAAAAAGCCTCCTAAAATATGAGCCACATGACTTTTTAATGAAGTCACGTGCTGGAATTTCTTCGTACGCAGGTGAGTGTGTACGCACACTTGCTGATTTCCACTTATGCATACGCACAGGAGGTTGTGCATACGCACACTTGACTATGTGCTCATCCTTTGTTTTCTTCTTGTTTTTTTCCCAATTGCATGCTTCTCTTTCATTCTTATCAAGCCATTCCTACCTATTACACCTGAAATCACTCATAAAAAATATCAAAACATCGAATGGAATGAAAGTGGAATAAAATTAATTAAATTAAGTGAAAAATAGCATGTTTTCATAATTAGACATAATTTAGAGAGAAAAAATAAAAGTATGCTATTTAGGTGAATAAATGTGGGTTTTTATGATGAAATCCACTCAATTCAATCTAAAATTTATCATCAAATATGGACTTATCAGTCATCCAAGTAATACCTCAGGTGAGTGAGGATTGTTCCCACGAGAATTATCGGACTGAGCAACAATGGCTATCTAATTGGCTTAGTTAGGTAAACAGAAAAGAGTTTTGAAGGTTGCAAGTCACATGAAATAGTAAATAAGAAAGTAAATAAAGCAAATAAGGGTTTGGTGTAAAACAGTAAGAGAAAACAGTTAAACCTTCGGAGATGTTTACTTTTTCGGATTAAAAGTTCTTACCAACTATTTTAACAATGCATGATTCCATGGAAAATTGTAAATTTCTAAACCCTAATCTCTTAGTGATTTAGCCTTCGCTAACCTTCATTAACCGCCACTCTTGTTGTTAGTTAATTCTGATTAGAGGGTTAAGCTCAAAAACTAGTTTATGGCCACGAAAATTCTAATTACCCAAAGCTAACAAGATTATATGTTACATATCCCAATTAGTTCATGTAGTTAGCAATTTAGGAGGAATTTCTTTTCAACCTGTAGTTCAAGCGAGATAACTCTCTCGAGAATCACAAGAACTCAAGTAGAATAAGGGTCATACTCTCGTTCCACCCAGATTCAGAAGATTAAGAACAAAAACAATCACTGAAATTGAATCAGTACATTAATTAAAATAGAAAAGCAATAGTCTTAATCCATAGAAATAAGCAAAGCTCCTAACCTTAACCAAGAGGTTTAGTTGCTCATAACTTACAGAGAAAAACTAGGGTTCTGAAAAGTGCGACCTACGGAAGAGAGAAGGCCCGAGTCTCCCTTCTAAAGGGTGAATCTTTTTGCTTTTATATCTAACCTAATTTGCTTTAAAAATAAAATAGAATAATAAAGTCTAAACCTAAAAGATTTTGTTTGTAAATAAACATAACTAAAATAAGATATAAGATAACAATTAAAAGCTAAATCCCACTAAAAATGTTCCCTTGGGTAAGTTTGACACGTATCTGGCATTTCTCTGGCGTTTAACGCTGGCAAGGGAAAGTTCGGTACTAGTTCTTTTCTTCTTGGGTGCTAAATGCCAAGTTCGGAATTTAGTGCCAGATTTGATGGTGATTTCAGAAGAAAAGTATAGACTATTATATATCGTTGGCAAGTTCTAGAAGTTGGCTTTCCAACACTATTGAAATCGCGTCAATTGGATCTCTGTAGCTCAAGTTATGCTCGTTGGAGAGGCCAGGGTTGACATCATATACTTTCTTCCTTTGTTTTTGCACAAAACTCTACCAAATTCACTCGAATTTCACCTGAAATAATAAAAACACCAAAACAACTCAAAGTAGCATCCAAAGAGGATTTTTCCACTAAAATATTATGAAACTAAATAAAATCTAATAAAAAACAACTAAAAAATAAAGGAGAAAAGAGTACAAGATGCTCACACATCAAAGCCATGGGTCCTGTCAAATACTAACCTCTTCCCTAGACCAAACACTCCAACGCATTCCTTTTTCCACTATCTTTCGGCCTTCTACCAGACTTTGTCATCCCCAGGACGAGTGAATTCCCTTTTTAGTTGTTAGTGGTGAATTATATCAGAAGTATTTTCTTTTAAGTATTCAACTGAGCAGAGAGTTAGGATTGGTAGCCAATCTCCAAAATTTTTTTCCAGCAATGCTAAATTCTGAGCTTTTAGATCCTTAAAACTCAATCCTTCCTCCTTTTTAGACTTGATCATTTTGTCCCAACTAATCCATACCATCTTCCATCCTCACATAGTTACCCCTACCAAAACTGCATTAATATTCGGTGAATCTCATTTAGAAAAGTGTTTGGAAGCATAAAGCAAGACAAAATATACATAAGAATAGTTTCTCCTATTGCCTTAATTAGGATATGCTTACCACCCGCTAATAGAAGATTCCTTTTCCAATCCTAAACTTTCCTCTAAAAGTTTGGTGTTGTGATGAGCGGATAATTTATACGCTTTTTGGCATTATTTTTAGGTAGTTTTTAGTATGATCTAGCTACTTTTAGGGATGTTTTCATTAGTTTTTATGTTAAATTCACATTTCTGGACTTTACTATGAGTTTGTGTATTTTTCTGTGATTTCAGGTATTTTCTGGCTTAAATTGAGGAACCTGAGCAAAACTCTGATAAGAAGATTGACAAAGGACTGCTGATGCTGTTGGAATCTGACCTCCCTGCATTCGAAATAGATTTTCTGGAGCTACAGAACTCCAAATGGCGCGCTCTCCACGGCGTTGGAAACTAGACATCTAGAGCTTTCCAGCAATATATAATAGTCCATACTTTGTTCGAGATTAGAGCGCCAGTTCCATGCTACATTCTGGAGTCAAATGCCAGAAACACGTCACGAACCAGAGTTGAACGCCCAAAAACACGTTACAACTTGGTGTTCAACTCCAAGATAAGCCTCAGCTCGTGTAACATTCAAGCTCAGCCCAAAATACACCAAGTGGGCCCCGGAAGTGGATTTATGCATCAATTACATACTTTTGTAAACCCTAGCAGCTAGTTTATTATAAATAGGACTTTTTACTAGTGTATTAGACATCTTTGAACGTTTAGTTCTTAGACCTTGGGGGCTGGCCTCTCGGCCATGCCTGAATCTTCATCACTTATGTATTTTCAACGGTGGAGTTTCTACACACCATAGATTAAGGGTGTGGAGTTCTGCTGTACCTCAAGTTTTAATGCAATTACTACTATTTCCTATTCAATTCCATTTATTCCTATTCTAAGATATTTGTTGCACTTCAACATGATGAATGTGATGATCCGTGACACTCATCATCATTCTCACCTATGAACGCGCGTGACTGACAACCACTTCCGTTCTACCTTAGGCCGGGCGCATATCTCTTGGATTCCTTAATCAGAATCTTCGTGGTATAAGCTAGAATTGATGGCGGCATTCATGAGAATCCAGAAAATCTAAACCTTGTCTGTGGTATTCCGAGTAGGATTCTGGGATTGAATGACTGTGACGAGCTTCAAACTCGCGATTGTTGGGCGTGATGACAAACGCAAAAGAATAGGGATTCTATTCCAACATGATCGAGAACCGACAGATGATTAGCCTTGCCGTGACAGAGCATTTGGACCTTTTTCACTGAGAGGATGGGATGTAGCCATTGAAAACGGTGATGTCCTACATACAGCTTGCCATGGAAAGGAGTAAGAAGGATTGGATGAAAGTAGCAGGAAAGCAGAGATTCAAAAGGAACACAGCATCTCCATACACTTATCTGAAATTCCTACCAGTGAATTTACATAAGTATTTCTATCCTTTATTATTTAATTAAATATCTCTTTATTCCTTCGCGTATACTATAATCTCTTAATCCAGTTAAATCTGCCTGACTGAGATTTACAAGATGACCATAGCTTTCTTCATACCAACAATCTCTGTGGGATCGACCCTTACTCACGTAAGGTATTACTTAGACGACCCAGTGCACTTGCTGGTTAGTTGTGCGAAGTTGTGAATTAAATTTTAGACACCATGATATTGAGAACCAAGTTTTTGGAGCCATTATCGGGGAATTAATTCAATACAACAATAAAGAGTACGAATCACAATTTTGCCTATCAAGTTTTTGGCGCCGTTGCCGGGGATTGTTCGAGTATGGACAACTAACAGTTCATCTTGTTGCTCAGATTAGGTAATTTTATTTTATTTTTTTTAAAGTTTTCAAAAATATTTTTCAAAAATTTCTCATCTATTTTCGAAAATTATTCTAAATTTTTAAGAATGAATTCTAGAGTTTCATAAAGCATGTTGAAGCCTGGCTGGCTGTAAAAGCCATGTCTAAATTCTTTTGGACCGAGGTTTCACTCATCCTTAGAGAAGAGCTTCTTTATCTTTCTCAGCAAATTGGCTACTGTATAGGATGTTTCAATTAAAGCTTGGCTGGCCATTGGCCATGTCTAGTGTTTTGGCTGGCTGTGAAGCCATGTCTAATTCCTGGACCGGAGCTTTAGACTAACATTGCTAAGATTCTTGGAATTCTTATTAAAAATTTTGAATTTCCTTATTCTTTTCTTCAAATTAATTTTTCGAAAAAAATAAAAGAAAATACAAAAAAATCATAAAATTATGAAAACCAAAAATATTTTGAGTTTCTTGTTTGAGTCTTGTGTCAAGTTTTAAGTTTGGTGTCAATTGCATATTCATCATGCATTTTTCGAAAATTGCATTCATACATTGCATTCATCATGATCTTCAAGTTGCTCTTGATGAACTTTCTTGTTTGATCTTCATATTTTCTTGTTTTGTGTTGTATGGTGTTTTTCATGTGCATTTTTGCATTCATAGGGTCTAAACATGAAAGATTTCTACGTTTAGTGTCTTGCATGTTTTCTTTACATTGAAAATTTTTCAAAAATATGTTCTTGATGTTCATCATGATCTTCAAAGTGTTCTTGGTGTTCATCTTGACATTCATAGTGTTCTTGCATGCATCATGTGTTTTGATCCAAAATTTTCATGCATTGAGTATTTTTAGTGTTTTTCTCTCTCATCATAAAAAAATTCAAAAAAAATATATCTTATCTTTTTGAATCTTATCTTTTTAAAATCTTTTTCAAAAATCATATCTTTTCCATTTTTTATTATTTTCGAAAATTTCAAAAATCTTTTTCAAAATATTTTCAAAATCTTTTTCTTATCTTTACATCATATTTTCGAAAATAACATCAACAATTAATGTTTTGATTCAAAAATTTCAAGTTTGTTACTTTCTTGTTAAGAAAGATTCAAACTTTAAGTTCTAGAATCATATCTTGTGATTTCTTGTGAGTCAAGTCATTAATTGTGATTTTAAAATTCAAATCTTTTTCAAAACTAATTTCGATAATATCTTTTTAAAACCATATTTTTTAAAAGCATATCTTTTCAAAAAAAAAATATCTTTTCAATCTTATCTTTTCAAAAATCATATCTTTTCATCATATCTTTTTCAAAATTTTATCTTTTTCAAAAATTTGATTTTAAAATATCTTAACTAACTTCTTATCTTTTTATCTTTTCAAATTTGACTTTAATATCTTTTTCAACTAACTAATTAACTTTTTGTTTGTTTTTTATCTTTTTCAAAACCACCTAACTACTTTTCCCTCTCTAATTTTCGAAAATACCTCCCTCTTTTTCAAAAATTCTTTTTAATTAATTAATTGTTTCAAATTTTAATTTTAATTTTATTTCATTTTAATTTTTGAAATTACTAACCCATTTTTCAAAATTATTTTCTAATTTCTCTCCCCCTCATCTCTTTCTATTTATTTTATTTATTTACTAACACTTCTCTTCATCCTAAAATTCGAACCCCCCTCTCTCTGAGTTCGAATTTTCCTATTCTCCTTCCTATTCTTCTTCTTTTCTACTCACATAAAGGAACCTCTATATCTGGACAAAGAGGATCCCTATTATTATTTTCTGTTCCCTTCTTTTTCATATGAGCAGGAGCAAGGATAAGAACATTCTTATTGAAGCAGATCCTGAACCTGAAACTAAAAATAAACAATTCAGAGAAACCTCAAAAAAAAAAAAGAAAAAAAGAGAAAAGGGAAGACAAAAAGCTTCCACCTCCAAGTCATGGGAGATGGAGAGATTCATCTCAAGGGTCCATAACTCAGTAGAAGAGCATTTGACTGCACATCAAGAGAACATGAGGAATTCTCTCATCAAGAAATCACTGAGATACCTCAGGGGATACATTTTCCTCCATATAATTATTAGGAGCACCAAAATCACTAGAGAGGAGCAACAAAGACAAGGAAGAGACATAGAAGAGCTCAAGGACATCAATGGTCCTTCAAGAAGGCACCACCCTCACTAAGGTGGACTCGTTCCTTGTTCTTAAATTTTTTTCTACTTTTCGTTTTTTTATGTTATATGTTTATCTATGTTTGTGTCTTTATTACATGATCATTAGTATTTAGTAACTATGTCTTAAGGCTATGAATAATTCCATGAATCCTTCACCTCTCTTAAATGAAAAATGTTTTTAATTCAAAAGAACAAGAAGTACATGAGCTTCGAATTTCATCCTTGAATTTAGTTTAATTATATTGATGTGGTGACAATACTTTTTGTTTTCTGAATGAATGCTTGAACAGTGCATATTTTTGATCTTGTTGTGTATGAATGTTAAAATTGTTGGCTCTTGAAAGAATGATGAACAAAGAGAAATGTTATTGACAATCTGAAAAATCATGAGATTGATTCTTGAAGCAAGAAAAAGCAGTGAAAAAGCAAAAGCTTTAAAAAAAAGAAGAGTGGCAAAAAAAAATAGAAAGGAAAAGAAAAGCAAGCAGAAAAAGCCAATAGCCCTTAAACCAAAAGGCAAGGGTAAAAAGGATCCAAGGCTTTGAGCATCAATGGATAGGAGGGCCCAAGGAAATAAAATCCAGGCCTAACCGGCTAATTCAAGCTGTCCCTAACCATGTGCTTGTGGCATGCAGGTCCAAGTGAAAAGCTTGAGATTGAGTGGTTAAAGTCATGATCCAAAGTAAAAAGAGTGTGCTTAAGAACTCTGGACACCTCTAACTGTGGACTTTAGCAAAGCTGAGTCACAATCTGAAAAGGTTCACCCAGTTATGTGTCTGTGGCATTTATGTATCCGGTGATAATACTGGAAAATAAAGTGCTTAGGGCCACGGCCAAGACTCATAAAAGTAGCTGTGTTCAAGAATCAACATACTTAACTAGGAGAATCAATAACACTATCTGAAATTCTAAGTTCCTATAGAAGCCAATCATTCTAAACATCAAAGGATAAAGTGAGATGCCAAAACTGTTCAGAAGCAAAAAGCTACAAGTCCCGCTCATCTAATTAGAATTAATATTAATTGATATTTTGGAATTTATAGTATATTATCTTCTTTTTATCCTATTTGATTTTCAGCTGCTTGGGGACAAGCAACAATTTAAGTTTGGTGTCGTGATGAGCGGATAATTTATACGCTTTTTGGCATTGTTTTTAGGTAGTTTTTAGTATGATCTAGCTACTTTTAGGGATGTTTTCATTAGTTTTTATGTTAAATTCACATTTCTGAACTTTACTATGAGTTTTTGTGTTTTTTTGTGATTTTAGGGACCTGAGCAAAACTCTGATAAGAAGGCTGACAAAGGACTGCTGATGCTGTTGGAATCTGACCTCCCTGCACTCGAAATCGATTTTCTGGAGCTACAAAACTCCAAATAGCGCGCTCTCAATGGCGTTGGAAAGTAGACATCCAGAGCCTTCCAGCAATATATAATAGTTCATACTTTGTTCGAGATTAGATGACGTAAAGTGGTGCTTAACGCCAGTTCCATGCTGCATTCTGGAGTCAAACGCCAGAAACACGTCATGAACCAGAGTTGAACGCCCAAAACACGTTACAACTTGGCGTTCAACTCCAAGATAAGCCTCAGCTCGTGTAACATTCAAGCTCAGCCCAAACATACACCATGTGGGCCCCAGAAATGGATTTATGCATCAATTACTTACTTCTATAAACCCTAGCAGCTAGTTTATTATAAATAGGACTTTTTACTAGTGTACTAGACATCTTTGAACGTTTAGTTCTTAGACCTTGGGGGCTGGCCTATCGGCCATGCCTGAACCTTCATCACTTATGTATTTTCAACGGTGGAGTTTTTACACACCATAGATTAAGGGTGTGGAGCTCTGCTGTACCTCAAGTTTTAATGCAATTACTACTATTTCCTATTCAATTCCATTTATTCCTGTTCTAAGATATTCGTTGCACTTCAACATGATGAATGTGATGATCCGTGACACTCATCATCATTCTCACCTATGAATGCGCGTGACTGACAACCACTTCCGTTCTACCTTAGGCCGGGCGCATATCTCTTGGATTCCTTAATCAGAATCTTCGTGGTATAAGCTAGAATTGATGGTGGCATTCATGAGAATCCAGAAAGTCTAAACCTTGTCTGTGGTATTCCGAGTAGGATTCTGGGATTGAATGACTGTGACGAGCTTCAAACTCGCGATTGTTAGGCGTGATGACAAACGCAAAAGAATCAAGGGATTCTATTCCAACATGATCGAGAACCGACAGATGATTAGCCGTGCCGTGACAGAACATTTGGACCTTTTTCACTGAGAGGATGGGATGTAGCCATTGACAATGGTGATGCCCTACATACAGCTTGCCATGGAAAGGAGTAAGAAGGATTGGATGAAGGTAGCAGGAAAGCAGAGATTCAAAAGTAACACAGCATCTCCATGCACTTATCTGAAATTCCTACCAGTGAATTTACATAAGTATTTCTATCCTTTATTATTTAATTAAATATCTCTTTATTCCTTCGCGTATACTATAATCTCTTAATCCAGTTAAATCTGCCTGACTGGGATTTACAAGATGACCATAGCTTGCTTCATACCAACAATCTCTGTGGGATCGACCCTTACTCACGTAAGGTATTACTTGGATGACCCAGTGCACTTGCTGGTTAGTTGTGCAAAGTTGTGAATTAAATTTTAGACACCATGATATTGAGCACCAAGTTTTTGGAGCATTTATTGGGGAATTAATTCCATACAACAATAAAGAGTACGAATCACAATTTTGCCTATCATAGGCGTAGAGAAGTTCGAAAATGTTATTGCACGATTCCTCTGTAGCCTTACTGAAAAGGGTAGAGTCCTCTGCAAAGAGTAGATGATTGATAGCCGGACACCTGTGAACCTAAATACCTTGAATAGCCCAGTGTTGCTCCACCTTGTATAACAAGAAGGAAAGTCCTTCTGCATAAAATAGAAAAAGATAAAGTGATAAGGGGTCTTCTTTCTAGATACCGCATGTTAGCTTAAAGTAGCCATAAGGTTTTCCCTCCACTAAAACATAGTACGAAACAGTGATAACCAGTTCTTGGGTCCAGAAAATGCTTCTAGTGTTAAAAACTATTCTCTCCATTATAGACCATAGAAAATTTCAGTTGACTCTATCATAGGCTTTGCTTATATCCAATTTTAAAGCCATTTCCCAAAAATATAGGCCTGTCTAATGCATACATTCATGGGCTATCAAAATATTATCAGGAATCAATCTACCTTTCAAGAAAGTACTCTGGTTTAGACTCACAACATTATTCATAATTAATTGAAGTCTATGAACCATAATCTTATAGATAATCTCATAGAAAACTCAAGAGAGACCAATAGGTTGAACATGTGACATATCTCTAACATCCGAGATCTTTGGGATTAAGTATATCTAGGTGTGGTTAAAACTCTTCAACATTTTGCCATCCTTAAAGAAATCTCTAATTGCTCAAAAAATATCTTCCCCTGTTATCTCCCAATAGAATTAGAAGAATTTGGCTGTGAAACCATCGTCTCCTGGAGCATTCTAAGCACAAATACTAAACATGGATCTATTAGTCTCCTCCTTAGTTACTGTTCTCAAGAGTCTATGATTCATGTGAGTTGTAACCATAGATGTAAATCCTCAAAGAGAAGGTTTGGGTCCTCTTGATTAGTGGCTGAAATATTCCTTTGAAATAATTTTTAGCTACCAGAGCAATGCTAACCAGTTCCGAGGCTACCATACCATTCAATCCAACCAGTCCCCAAATTTTGTTTCTCCAATTTTTAGATTGGAACTTATGATGGTAGTACTTAGTATTTTTCCCTCACGAAGCCATTTACGTCATGATTTTTTCTTCTAGTAACTTTTCTCTCTGTTGTACTCTTCCTCTAGTTTTGTCTTTAATTCGTCTATCACACCATACCTCCAGCCTTCTTTTTTTCTTACTCTCTACATATATCTTCAATTGCTTTCTTGAAGTTGGTTCGATTATGTTGTTGCCATTATACTAGTTTATGCCTACACAATTTTAACTTGAGCTAGTGAATACAAAGCAAACCTTCAATAGCCATCCCCCATTCCTCCATATTTATCTTCCAAATCTCCTCCATATCACACCACTTTTCCTAAAACTTGAATTGCCTCTTGGTAGGCCATTTTGGAAATCGCCATCTAACAATAAAGGAGCATGGTCCGAACTATTTTTGACTAATTTCCTTATCACAGCCGCATTATATAGACCCCCCATTAAATGATCCAATCCAATTGCTCTCTCTAAATGATGAGATTCATTCAACGATAAAGTACCATTTTAATGTTTTTGTCCATAATATTTAAATTTTTTTACAAATTTTTTGTCCTGTGATTAAAATTAATTTGTTTAAGAAAATATTTTTTTCTCTATTATTATTATTATTATTATTATTATTATATTATTATTATTATTATTATTATTATTATTATTATTATTATTATTGTCTTTCTCGTATTATTTTCTAATTTTATTCTTAAGCTGCTACAATTATCATTAAGATTACTGATCTGTGGTAGTTACTTAGAAGGAAATAAAACAAAATAAAAATAATTTTTTGAAAGAAAACATTTAATATTTGCAGATGACTAAAATAAGACGTAATAAAATTATTAAAATAAAATAAAATAAAAAATTTGAGGCAAAATAAGAAAAAAAATATTCTAAATGACTGTTAAGGAGATTCAATTATTAAAAAAGACTTTTAGTATCAAAATTATTAAGAAGGATTAATTTCTGTAATGTTTAGGTAGAAAGGTCAAATTATTCTTATAAAATTCTTAGGTTATTTTTTATTTATTTTTTGTAAACATATTTTTTTAGGTATCTATCATACTCAAATTCTTATTTATACACTTTTATCAATAGCAGAAATTTATTATTACAAATTAAACCATCAATTCTCTTATATATTACAATTAAAAGAAAAATATATTCGAATGAGGGTTTTGCGATGAGAGATAACATTGGTGAGAGAAGGAATGAGAGTGCTAGGGTAAAACATGGTGAAGTAGCCAATGATGCCAGCCAAAGTCATAAGGGAGAGAGAGAGACTGAGGGTTTGTGCTAGGTGCTAAAGAAGGAGGTGATAAAGTTTAGAGGACATCTTTTTTGGTCATGCATCTAAAGCACGAGTCTCCTTTGGTGACAAGAACTTATGTGTTTCTTCACCACAACCTATCAACAAGGATCCACCTTTGGTTGGAGAATGCCTTGCTCGAGTGATAGGAAAATAAAGTGATAAGAAGACTATAAAAGTGATCCTTTTCTGAGGAAGGCAGAATAGCTCTTATGGCACCATATAAGGACGCGATGGTGATCTAGGTCTTGGAAAAGCACATGAATCACACTGCTATCACTAATAGGCTGAGATCAATTTGGAGATTAAAACAAGGGTATAATATCATGAATGTTGGTTATAATTACTTCTTAGTAAAGTGTGATTTGGCAAAGGTTTAGGAAAAGGTATTGCTGGGGCACTGTGGATGATAACAGACTACTACTTAACAGTTAAGCCATGGACACTTGAATTCAGATATAGAGAGAAGTCATTTGACTCGACTCTTGTTTGGACATATATTAATGCATTAAGCATTTGTTGTTATGATGAGAAAGACATTATGTGAGTCGCCGTTATAGTTAGAAACCTAATAATCAGGCTCATGCATCTAAGACATGAACAGCGTTGCATGTTGAGGGAGCATCCCATGCAGATGGAAATGATTAGATAAGCATTGAAAAGAAATCATAGGATAAAATCATCCTTTCTCACAAGGGCCTAATACCCCTAAATTTTCAAGGGGGACCATGGTTGGTTCAAACCGTGCTTCTAATGCTAAACCATTTCATGGAATGCGAGGTTAGAAACACCAAAGAATCAGTACCTTGAATTAGAGGAAAAAAGAAATGATCATAGTTAGTCAACAAGCCAAAAGAATATGGCCATATCAAACACAGTGCAACAAAAATGTTAATAACATTCAAGGCAAGGATTGTGATGCATTCACTCTTCCAGGAACATTCGGAGGGGCGTTAACATTAACTAAAACAACTCCAAGAATCCATAATCGTCAGCATTTGCTTTCTCTTCAGGTTTCACCAACAGAGGCCCATATCAGGGAAGAGGATAGAAGGAGCATCCGAAGCTATGATTAGAGAGGGAGGCTTTATAAATACTACAACTCCCTCAAGCATGAAAACCTAATTGTTAAAGTAGGTTTTCTATCATTCCAGATTATTTTATTTTTTTTATGGATTTAAATAATATTATATCTTAAAATGTGAGAAGAGCTAGTATTAAGCTAGCTTGAGTGCATGTAAATCAATTGATAAAGAAATATCAACCATATATCTTTGTCATTTTGAAAACTCATTGTCGTTTTTTAGATGGTTTTCATGTTCTAGCACAAACTAGACTTTGAGCAAAGTCATATTAAAGATTTCATGGTCATAGTGAAAAATTTTGAATTTTACAGTCATCATCTCAAGTTATTTGTATTGAATTGAACAAAGGTAATTTCTCTAAGGCGTGTGTAGTGATGTATGCCAACTCGGTTCCTAATAGACGAGAAGAAGCTTGGCAGTCACTTGTGAAATTTTTCAATTCATATAATAGGCCTTGGCTATCCATTGGTGATTTCAAAGAGTTATGTTTAGCTCAGAGGTAAAGGGTGGTAATTTTGTTTAGAGGAGTGCTAATATATTCTATAAGATGATTAGGGATTGTAGTCTTTTGGATGTTGGAGAAAAGAGTCTCGCTTATACTTGGTATAGACATTTACAAGGGAATATAAACATGGCTAAGAATTCGGACAAAGTGCTTGTTAATGTGGCATGGTGTCTTTCCTTTCGTGGATCTTATGCAGAGAATTTACCCAGAATGCAGTCTAATTATTATCCAATCCTATTGTGCTGTCAAAGAGGGGATAAGTTTGTAGGGAAACAAGCAACTTGGTCTCTGCATCCTTATTTCAAAAGCATGGTTCAAAATGCTTGGATGGAAGGTTAGCCTAATTCTGTGAGAAGTCTTCCAAAGGTAACAGATGAGGCTACTCTTTTTAACAAGGATGTCTTCAGTAATATCTTTAGAAGAAAGAAGAAACTAGAAAAACAAATTGTAGATATTCAACTTAACTTAGAAAGGGTGGATTCGATTAGCCTAAGACAATAACAAATTGTGCTCCAGGATAACTATTCAAATATTTTGTTGTTAGAAGAGATTCACTGGTTTTGGAAATCTAGAGTGCAATGGGTTCACTTTGGTGATAGAAAAGATACTTCCACATGCAAAGAGTTATTCGAAGAAAACATAATAAAATTCATGAAATCCAATTGGAAGATGGGAGTCGGATATATGATAAAAAACACATGAAAAATGAGGCAATAAAATTTTATAAAAGTTTGTTTTGTGCTAATGAGGAGATGTCTTTGGATGCGATGGGATAATTTTCTCTTCCTTAACTTCAGTAAGAGGCTTGTGAGGAGCTGACTAAAGTTGTTTCTAAGGAAGAGGTGACAAGGGCTCTTATGAATGTTAACTCTTTTAAAGCTTTGGATGATGATGAATTTCAAGCTTTTTCCTTTAGAGAATAATAGAGCATTCTTGGGGATGATTTTTGGTAGTTGGTGGTCAATTCCAGGACTAGAAGAAAGTTGGATGCATAGCTATTTGAGACCTTAGCGATGTTGATACCTAAGGTTGATAACCCTAACAGACTAAAGGACCTTTGATGCATAAGCATCTTTTATAGTTTTTCCTTATCTTTTTCCTTGATAAGTTAGTGATTCTTCTTTAATAATCAATTGTTTCATGATTTAATGAACACTACTTTGAGTTGCTTTAAATTCTTTTATTATAGGAGATTGCAAAAGAAATTTAGCAAGAACAAAAATGGAGAAAGGCAAGCAAGAGAAGCACTAGGAGCAAGGGAGGAAAGTGGCGTTTAACTCCACTTTATTGGTGTTCAACGCCATTCAAACAGAGAGCTCTAGGACATTCAAGCAGTCCATCTGGGTTCAATGCCACTCCAGCTGTGTCCAACACACTCCTCCAGCTGCCTCCAATGCCATTCAGATAGAGGCCTCTAGAACTCCAAATAGGACCCTGTGTTCAAAGCCACTTCACTCTACGTCCAATCCTACTTCATGGACCAATTCCCAGGGCATCACAATCCTTTATCAATCTCTCCAATTTCAAGGGCTTGCTTTGTTGACCCAAGATTAAGTTGCAAGCCCATAGTTTTGTTGAAGTAACTTACCAAGCTTTGAACCTTAATCACAAAGAGAATATCACTTTTAGTTTAAGATTAATTAGGAAATATATGATTTGATTTTTTTGAATTTAAATTTTAGGTTTTGTTTAGGTTAGAGTTTAAATAAGTTCAAAGAGTTTCTCAACAGACACTTTAGTTTCTCTGATTTTTGAATCCTGATTTTAAATCCTGCACAATGAGTCACTAATTTCCTCAATTAAGGTTAGGAGCTCTGTTGATTCTTATGGACTAATGTTATTACTTTTCTACTTCTAATTAATGCATTAATGTTTTCTCAAGAAGCAAGTTTTCGTTCTTCAACACAAGGGTTTGAATGTATTGGAAAATAATTCTAATCTGAATTGAATTTTATTATCATCTTGAAAAATTTGGTTATTGGAATTGACCTTGAAAACTTCTTTTCATAATTCTTTACGTTTTTAAAACTAGTTTTGATAAGTGAGATAAAATCAACTAGGATTAATTCTTAAGAATTGTGTGGTTTTGGATCAGTAAACGTGCTTCACCTCTTATTATAACAAATTGATCAAGGAATTGACAGTTTATTATATTAAAGGAAATTGAATCACCAAAGGAATGGAGTTTGATTAATTATGGTTTGCCATGGATAAATCTCTGCGCAATCAAAGTAGATAGTAAAAAGCATTTTTTCTGATGTCTAAACATCTCTAAAGCCTTAACGTTTTTCTTCATACTACTTTCTTAATTATTTACAAACTGCTTTTATTTAATTCTCTATTTTTTATACTGAATGCCTTTTAAACCAAAGTTTCAATTTGTCTAATTAGAATAATAAATTAACCATTGCTTGCTTAGTCTATTAATCTTCGTGGAAACAATAACCCACTCTTTTGGTATTACTTGATATGGTTCGGTACACTTGCCAAGTTTTGGAAAATCTTCCAGCAAGTTTTTGCCGTCGTTGCCGAGGATTAGTATAGATTGACAACAAACAAGTTAATTGATTCTCTAAATTAGACCTTTTTCATTTTTTGTTTCTCTTTACCTCTTTGGGATTCCCTTTACTTTGACGTTAAGAATCGCTACTTTTCGTGTTTTTTATCCTAGTATTTTTATGTAGGTAAACAAAGATAAGGAACCCTTTCAATTTAATCTGGAGATAAAGCATACTCTGTTCTGAATAAGGAAGAAAACAAGGGAATTATGTAAGAAGAAATTCAAGAGAAATTCTTTGAAGAACCAGAAAGCATGGTGGACAATCAAAACAACAACAACAATGCCAATACTATAAGAACATTGGGAGATTTTGTCACCCTCACTTCTAGAAGTTGTGAAAGTAGCATCGTTAGGCCAGACATTTAATCTAATAACTTTGAATTGAAGCCTCAACACATTCAGCTGGTGCAGCAAAATTAATTTGGTGGTGGCCCCTTAGAAGATCCAAACTTGCACATATCCAACTTCTTATTGATATGTGACATAATCAAGAGTAATGGAGTCTCTCCCGAGGCATACAAGCTGAGATTGTTCCTATTCTTTGTGAGGGATAGATCCAAGCAGTGGCTCCAAACACAACCCTTAGAAAGCATCTCCACATGGGATGATTTGGTAAACAAATTCTTAACCAAAATTTTTCCACCATAAAAATTGGCTAAGCTAAGACATTAGGTCCAAACCTTTAGCCAAAAGGATGGAGAACCTCTCTCTGAAGCTTGGGATAGATACAAAGAGATGTTGAGGAAATGTCCTAGTGATATGTTCCTTTATTGTGTACAACTTCAGACATTCGAGGATGGAATCTTTTAGGCCTCAAGGACATTGCTTGACTTATCGGCAAGGGGATCTTTACATAGAAAAACAACAGAGGAAGCCCTTGAATTGATTGGCATTGTAGCCAACAATCAATACATGTATTCCAATGAGAGGACATTATAGTAGAGAGTAATGGAGCTGGACATTTTGGATACAATTTTAGCACAAAAAAGGCCATGTCTCAATGATGACTTGCATCATCTACCTCTTTCTCTCATAAGAAAGGGCCATAAAAGTGATAAATCCTCATTGATTTAATGCATTGATAAGAGCTATATCATGAATTTATGGAACATTGCTTTGAACTAGGTTCTTGCTTGCATTTCAGGTGGAAAGAGCAACAAAAGAGGAAGACAACAAGCAAAGGTGACTGGCCATTTGTGTGGGCATGGCACTTCAAGCAAACACCAGGATTTTAAAGTGGGTGTGGAACGCCACTGCTGGGCATGGCACACCGGGCATAGTATCCAGAGGAGGAATTCCAAGTTTCACTATGGGCGTGGCACGCTAACTATGTCTTCCAGAGAAGAGTTCTTGGAGCTTTGCAATGGATGTGGCATGCCACTGTTGGGCATGGAACGCCATGTGTTCATATCCGAGGTGGAGCTGTACGACCCGGGCTGGTCAACAGCAAATCGACCAACCTGTTAAGACAGGACTACCCGACCTCTTTATGAAAGAGGTCGGCCAAACCACTATAAAGGCCCAAGAAGGCCCAAACGAAGGAACACGACCCAAATCTAAAGGCAACCTAAGCCTAGAAAGATAAGGGCGGTTCCCTTAAAGATAAAATGACTAGACTCAAAGATAAGATAAGATAACTATCTTATCTCCAGCAAAGGTCACTCTATGACTTTATAAATATACTGGAGCACCCAGGTATAACTCATACGCTGATCCTACTAAAAACCTGCTTATTACCCTTGCTAACTTAAGCATCATAATCCTTTGCAGGTACCACCACCCTCCGGTGACGAAGGATCAGCACAACCACCAAGCCCAACAAGTCAGACACGGCGGCTCTGGCCACCATCATCAAGTCGGACACCACCGCGCCGACCAGTACAGAAGATCTCATCCGAGATCGACCTACAGTTTTAGGTAACCCTCAGAACATTGACGCCATTATCGGGGACCTTGAAGTCATCCCATCATCATAGCGGACAACCTTGACAATGACCATGACTCTGATATAGAGAACAGGACACCGCACAAAAATGTGGATGCCCGAACAAAGATAAGTGTCCACCAAATACAGAAATCCTAGAGGCACTTCAAGCTCAACAAAAACACCTCAAACAACTCGAAAAAGAGGCCAAGCATCAATGAGAAGCTGAGAAGGACCTCAGAAAGGAAACTAGGCGACGTAAATAGTTGGAAGACAAACTATTACAGCTTGAAGCAGATCTAAAAGCAAAGACTACTCGATCCAATCACGAGGATAATCCCCACAAGGATTAAGACCCATTCACCAAAGAGATTATGAAAGCCAAAGTCCCAAAGGACTTCAAAGCTCCCGACATGACCCCATATGAATGCACATCAGATCAAAGCCATCATCTCAGTAATTTCAGAATCAGAATGTATCTCACCGATGCCTCAGATGCAATTCGATGCAAAGCCTTCCCAACTACCTTAACAAAAACAACAATCAAATGGTTTGACAATTTATCACCCAAATCCATCGCAAGTTTTGACAACCTAGCCAAAAAATTCCTCGCCAGATTCTCCATCCAGAAGGACAAAGCCAAGCACGTCCCAAGCTTGTTAAGGATCAAGCAAGGAGATCGGAAAAGTCTTTGCAACTACATGGAAAGATTCAACAAAGCATGTCTGGATATACAAAGTCTGCCAACTGAAGCAGCCATTATGGGTCTCATCAATGGCCTACGAGAGGGACCTTTTAGTCATTCAATATCAAAGAAACATCCCACATCTCTGAATGAAGTACAAGAACGAGCAGAAAAATACATCAACATGGAGGAAAACCCTCGACTAGGAGAGACCTCAAAATCCGGATCCTTTTACTCCTCCCTGGATAAGGATAAAGAGTCCAAGAAAAAAGAAGATCAGCATGGAGAGAAGATTAAGAAATACCACAATTACACCCCCTCTTCGGGTGTCTCTCGTGGAAGTATACCGAGAAGTATGCCACACTGAATAGATCACACCACCTCGCCCACTTAAAAGCAAAAAGGGAGGAGGAAATCTGATGGAATACTTTGAATACCATCGAATCTATGGACATCCCACCAACGAGTGCTTCAACTTGAAGAATTTCATAGAGAAATTGGTAAGAGATGGGAGACTAGATCGGTACCTAGCTGGTAAGATAGATGAGCCCAGAAAGAGAAGAAGAGACGAAGAGGGCATGCGAACAGAACGACCACCTCGTACCCTGGATATGCATGTTCACATGATACATGGAGGATTTGTAGGATGAGGAATCTCCAAATCATCTCGCAAAAGACACCTCAAAGAAGTATATCACATCGAGGGAAGAGAAAAAGCACCCGACCTCCCTACTATTACTTTCACTAAAGAGGACGCAGCTGGCGTCATCTCGGGACATGACGATCCCATGGTCATCACCATCATATTGGCCAATGCTAACCTCCACCACACACTGGTGGACCAAGGAAGCTCGGCTGACATCTTATTCAAAACCGCCTTCGACAAACTCGACCTGGAAGAAAAAGAGCTCAGAGCATATCCGAACAACTTATTTGGATTAGGAGACACTCCAATCCAACCACTTGGATACATCTCGCTTCACACAACCTTTGGAAAGGGAAACTGGTCAAGGACACTCAACATAGACTACATTGTGGTCGACATGAGCTCAGCCTACAACACCTTAATTGGTCGGACAATGCTAAATCAGCTCGAGGCAGTAGTCTCGACTCAACATCTATGTATGAAGTTCCCAACTACAGAAGGGATCGCTACGATAAAAGAAGACCAGAAAATAGCACGCCGCTGTTACAATGAAAGTCTGAACCTTAGAGGCAAAGGAGAAGAAATCCACACCATCAAACTTGGGGAAATTCGAGGTCGAGAAGAACTCCATCCACAACCTGAAGGCGAGATAGAAAAGGTTTAGATCGGAGATGTCCCAGATAAAACGACTAATATTGGCGTAATCCTGAAGGGAAAAGTAAAAAAGTCCTTCACACAATTCTTAAAAGATAATACCGACCTCTTTGCATGGAAGGCCGCAGACATGCCGGGCATAGACCCTAAGCTAATGTGCCACAAGCTGGCAGTATATCTAGGATCTCGGCTTGTACAGCAGAGGCATAGAAAGCTCGGACCAGACAGATTCTAAGCTGTGGAAGAACAGGTACAAGCTTTACTAGAGGCAGGATTCATCAGAGAAGTCAAGTACCCACTATAGCTAGCCAATGTCATCTTGGTGAAAAAGTCAAATGGGAAGTGGCGGATGTACACTGATTACACCGACCTCAACAAAGCTTGCCCAAAAGATCCTTATCCACTCCCAAGTATCAACGCTCTAGTGGACGCCTCCTCCGGATACAAGTACCTCTCATTTATGGATGCTTATTCAAGATACAATCAAATCCTGATGTACCCACTTGATCAAGAAAAAATCTCATTCTTAACTCCCAAGGCAAACTACTGCTACATCGTGATGCCATTCGGACTCAAAAACGCATGAGCTACCTACCAAAGGTTAATGGACAAAGTCTTCACATATCACATTGGAAAACTAATTGAGGTATACATGGACGATATGTTAGTAAAAACACAAAGCATGGCATGTGACTTAACCCTGCGAAATGCACCTTCGCAGTAGAAGCTGGCAAATTCTTGGGATTCATGCTCACACAAAGAGGAATCAAAGCAAACCTGGACAAATGCCAGGCCATACTCGACATGAAAAGTCTGACCTGTGTCAAAGAAGTGCAACAACTCAATGGGCGACTGGTAGCCTTGTCCATATTTCTAGCCGGATTAGCCATAAGATCTCTCCCCTTCTACGCTACGCTAAGGAAGGGAAATAAGTTCGAATGGACACCAGAGTGCGAGCTAGCTTTCTAGGCTTTCAAAAAATTCCTGGGACAACCACCCATTCTTACCCGACCTCGGGAAGGAGAAATACTCATATTATACCTCGCAGTAGGAAGCCGGGTAGTAGCTTCAGCACTAGTCAGAGAGGACGTAAGCGGATAACAACCTATATACTTCATCAGCAAAGCACTACAAGGGTCCGAATTGAACTATCAAAAGATAGAGAAGTTCGCTTACGCTCTCATATTAACCTCTCGATGACTTCGCCCATACTTCCAGGCTCACACCATTAAAGTTCGGACCAATCAGCCTATAAAAGGTATTCTACAAAAAATAGATTTAGCGGGAAGAATCCTACAGTGGGTAGTCGAGTTGTCCGAATTTGACCTCCAATATGAAGCTTGGACAGCAATCAAATCACAGTATCTGGCCAACTTCATTACAGAGTACACTAACACCCTGGAAACCCCTACGAATTGGAATCTTTACATCGACGGCTCCTCAAACAAAATCGAGAGTGGAGCAGGTGTGATAATAGAAAGTAATCAGGGAACCCAAATCAAACTCTCACTAAAGTTTAAGTTCCCTACTTTTAATAACCAGGCTGAGTATGAGGCGCTATTGGCTGAGTTGAAGCTGGCTAAAGAAGTCGGAGCCCAAAAACTTGTCATCTTTAGCGATTCACAGGTTGTCACCTCACAAATAGCAGGGACCTACCAAGCCAAAGATCCTGCTATGAAAAAGTACATGGACAAAACCAGGGAATAACTCGGGCAATTCCAAGAATATGAGATCCAATATATACCTCGAGAACAGAATGCTCGAGCTGACGCACTCTCAAAATTAGCCAGCACCAAACCAGGGGGCAATAATAGGAGCCTCATCTAGGAAGTACTGCAGAACCCGTCAATCTCGGAAGAAGAAAAAATCCTAGCCATATCAGGCCAGGATCAAGGATGGATGACTCTCATAATCAACTACCTCAAATAAGAGATACTCCCTACAGATAAGAAGGAGGCAAAGAGGTTAACGCGGGAGGCACATTATTACACCATCATAAATGACATTCTATACAAGAGAGGAATTTCGACACCTCTACTAAAATGTGTACCGACCTCTAACACAAAAGAGGTCTTGGAAGAGATACACAGTGGCACCTGTGGGAACCATTTCGGAGCACTAGCTCCTGTCAAAAAAATACTCTGAGCTGGATTCTTTTGCCCAACTTTGCAAAAAGAAGTCATCGAGTATATTACGACGTGTCCGCCATGTCAGAAACATGTCAACTTCCATGTCGCCCCACCAGAGGAACTCATCAGCGTAACATCACCTTGGCCATTTGTGAAGTGGGGACTCGACCTTCTCGGGACCTTCCCCCAGGGGTCAGGACAGGTTAAGTTCCTCATTGTAGGGGTAGATTATTTCACTAAATGGATAAAGGCAGAGCCCCTAGCCAATGCCACTACCCAAAGAAGTCGGAAATTCTTATATAGGAACATTATCACGAGGTTTGGGGTTCCTTACTCCATCACCAAAAACAATGGCACCCAATTCACAAATGCAGGCTTTAGAAAGTTGGTAGCTGACCTAAAGATAAAGCACCAATTCACATCCGTAGAACACCCACAGGCTAACGGACAAGCAGAAGCTGCCAATAAAGTCATACTAACCGGGTTAAAATGGAGGCTGCAGGACGCAAAGGGAGCCTAGGTTGAAGAGCTCTCACAAGTCCTATGGGCATATCGGACAACACCACACTCTACCACAAATGAATCACCCTTCCGATTGGCTTATGGAATGCAGGCAATGATACCGGTAGAAGTAGAAAAAGGATCTCCCAGAGTGATCCTCTACAGCGAAGAAGCTAACTCCCAACTTCAAAGGGAAGAGCTCGACCTACTCTCAGAAGTCTGAAAAAGAGCTCAGATCAGAGAAAAAGCACTAAAACACCGCATGGCTTTAATATACCATACAAAGGTGCACTCTTTTTCCTAAAAAAAAGTTTTTTTAATGAGGCACCAAGCCAAGATCTACAAAATTACCTAACTTAAGAAGGGTGAACACCCACATGTATATATTTGCCTATTTTCTACTTTGAATAAAGCTTTTTTCAGATTTTCTACAAAATCCTCTTTATCAAGATGCATTAATCTGAAAACGCAAAAATTCATCGCCCGATTATAAAGCTACAGATCGAAAAAAGTGAAAAACCAAATTCACTGCCCGACACGGTCGACAAAGAATAAAAATCGAATTCATCAAAGATCGACCAAACGAGGATCAAACTCTACAAAATTGGCAAGATGAAAAGCGATAAAAATAGAATAATACAAGAAGTTATAAAAAGCGATCCATGAATAGAGGCCTGACGAGGTCTGAAACAAAAATGGATTGCTAGAAATAACTTGGAATGGACCGACGCAAAAGAAGTCGGGCCAGATTAAAGCGACGAAAAGTTATGAAAAGTAATCCCTAAAAAGAGGCCTGGCTAGCCCTAAAAAGCGGATTACTAGAAATAATTTCCAAAGGAACCGACATGAAGAAGTCGGACTAAAGCTACAAAAAGTTATAAAAAGTAATCCGTAAAAAAGAGACCTGACAAGGTCCAAATAAAACGGATTACTAAAACTAACTTAGAAGGGACCGATATGACGAAGTCGGCCCACAAAGCTACAAAAGTTATAAAAAGTAATCCATAAAAAAGAGACCTGGCAAGGTCCAAATAAAATGGATTACTAAAAATAACTTAGAGCAGACCGACATGAAGAAGTCAGTCCAACGCGACCAAAAGCGACAGAGTTATAAAAAGTAAACCCAAGGGATTACTAGAAATAACTCCAGAACATATCAACTAAGAGAATCAACCAACAGATAACTCGACCAAAAAGACCACGACCTCGCCAAAATCAATTTACAAAGTATTCTATCAAAGAATACTCAAACAAAGAACTATCCTTAAAAAGGACACTTCAACAAAGGCAGGAAATAAACAAAGCACAAAGGCAATCAAAAGAGATCAGATAATAAGACTCTAACACTCTGAAGATTCCTGGAAGGTGCTGAAGAAAGCTGCAGGCAAGCATATCACAAAGAAACAAAGCTGTTACAATAAAACAGACTCAAGAGGCCACTTAGAAGTCGACCACAAGAGCTGAAGAAGATACCTTGCTTTTTCTAAATAAAGTTGCTAAAAGAAAAGCAACTAAAAGTGTCCAGAGTGAGAATAAGATCAAACAGACACAAAATAGTAGTCCAAAAAACCCACAAATCAGGCCATCACAGATATGAAAATAAAACAGAAACTATAAAGGATGCAAAGACTCCCCTGTGACAGCATCTCGAGGCGAAGGAGGATGGGTCACGAGCGGGACAGCACCAACAGTCCCATCTGGCTGGTTCAGGATCTGAACATCAGGATCTGACTCAGGATGGCCAATCTCAGTGGTAGGAGCCGAAGAAATCGGGGCAGTAGGAGCTTTGGCAGAAGGCACAGGAGGCGGATTTACATCATCGTCATTATCTTCTGGGGCAGGGATAATCTTACTGTCCTCTACAATATTGTCTAAATGGAAGAGAGATAGGTCGAGCTCGGGAGCAAGAACTTGGACCTGAGACTTCAGATTCTCATAAGCAGCAGTTACATTGCTCACAAGATGACCTTGGAGCTCAGCATAATTAAATCGAGCTGACTCCAAACTCTCCCGAAACTCTACCATCTTCCTATAGGTCCGGACGTAGCTGTCCTTGTGCTTCTGGGCCATCTCCTCAGACAGATCCGCCAGAGCCTTAGCCGCGGTAGCCCGAGTCTTCTCACCCTCCAACTCTTTTTCCATCTTCGCCACCTTCACCTCAAGTTCCTCTTTCAAACCTTTGATCCTATCGTATTCTGACTTAGCCTCCTCGATGAAAGCCTTTGTTGCATACGCTGGAACATCTTGAGTAGTCTGGAACAAGGCCGCTCCCATGTTCGCCATTTTAACACTGTTTTGGGTGATGAATTCCAGATGATGAAGAATGGAATTATCATCCGTGGGCACAATACCATAAGGAGCAATTTGGTGATCGACAAACCCCACAACATCAAAATCGGGGGCATCAAGGTTAAAAGGTTCAATGGTCTTCTATTTTTTCGACAGTGGGCCAGTAGTGTGAGAAGAGGTAGCAACAGCACTTTGAAGAGGAACAACTGAATGAACTGGAGGATTACGAACAACCCTTCTCTGCCCAGACGTGTCCGAGATGGGCTTCTTAGGAGGAACCTGAGAAGATCCACTCTCCCCGGCCATGGCCGAGATGTTCAGAGCAACTGTAAGCTTTGCTCACCTTCTTAAAGGCCTTCATGGAGTCATTGTTTTTAATCATCTCTGAAAATACACAGCAAGAAACCAAGTTATGAATGGGAAAAGAAATCAACAAGAAACAAACAAAGCAACACAATATAGAAATCGACCACTACCCAGCTCAGCTCGGAGAAGTGCCCCCAGTTCTCTTCCAACACAGTTACAAGGGCTTGTTCAACCTCATCTAACATCTCCCAGGAATATCTAGATACCACTACATTCTGTTGCAACTCTAAAGGAAAAGCAGGCTCATCATTCTCATCCAAAAAAAGGGGTGAGCTCCTTCATTAGCCCGGACCTTGAAAAAATAGTTCTTAAAATCACGAAAGGATTCATCATACATGGAAAAAACCTTTTTTCCTTGGAAAGCTCGGAAAGAAACCCAGGTGGCCTTCTTCTTAACCACACCAGGCTTTGTCAGAACAAAGAGATAAAAGAAGAAGGATTGGGAAGGCTGGACACCCAATTCATGACACAGAAATTGAAAGATTTTTATAAAGCCCCAGGAATTGGGATGGAGTTCGAATGGAGCCACGTTACAAGACCACAACAGGTTGGTCTCAAAAGGAGTAAAAGTAAGAGTAATATTCATCTGACTAAAAAAGAAGTCGTACGCATAGAAAAAGGGGCGGTCTCCGGCAGCCCGAGTGGAAAAACAAACTCTTTCCTCAGAAGAAGGGGATACAAGCTCATAATTCTTTTCGTCAATACCTTTACTACAAATCCTATGGAATTTCCTAAGCTTCTCACAAAATTTAGAGTCAACCAGTGAAATACATAAAAGAACCATAGAATCCACCCAGTCGGCCATGCCATCAGGAACTTGGGAGGATGTCTCGATAATAATTTTGCGAGAAGACATGAGGTCAACTAGTCCTACAACATGGAAAAATAGAGAGGATTACTAAATAAACATCTCGGGCATAACAAAGAAAACAGCTCGGATGAAAGAAATATAACTCAACCTAAGGCACACAGGGCAGAAGCAATAGCAAAAGGAAACCCCAGGACACAACTGATGAGCGGATAATTTGTACCCTTTTTGGCATTGTTTTTAGTATGATTTTAGTATCTTTTAGTTAGTTTTTAGTATATTTTTAGTGGTTTTTAGTTAAAATTCACTTTTCTGGACTTTACTATGAGTTTGTGTGTTTTTCTGTGATTTCAGGTATTTTTTGACTGAAATTGAAGGTTCTGAGCAAAAATCTGATTCAGAGACTGAAAAGGACTGCAGATGCTGTTGGATTCTGACCTCCCTGAACTCAAAGTGGATTTTCTGGAGCTACAGAAGCCCAATTGGCGCGCTCTCAACGGCGTTGGAAAGTAGATATCCTGGGCTTTCCAGCAATATATGATAGTCCATACTTTGCCCAAGATTTGATGGCCCAAACCGGCGTGGCAAATCACCCTCAGAAATTCCAGCGTTAAACGCCGGAACTGGCATAAAACTTGGAGTTAAACGCCCAAACTGGCATGAAAGCTGGCGTTTAACTCCAGAAAAGGTCTCTACACGAAAATGCTTCAATGCTCAGCCCAAGCACACACCAAGTGGGCCCAGAAGTGGATTTTTCTGTCATTTACTCATTTCTGTAAACCTTAGGATACTAGTTTACTATTAATAGGATCTTTTGACATTGTATCTGTACCTCATGACATTTTACACGTTTCTTTGTGTACATTCCACGGCATGAGTCTCTAAACCCCATGGTTGGGGGTGAGGAGCTCTGCTGTGTCTTGATGGATTAATGCAATTACTACTGTTTCTTATTCAATCATGCTTGCTTCCATTCTAAGATATCACTTGCTCTTAACCCGGATGAATGTGATGATCCGTGACACTCATCATCATTCTCAACTATGAACATGTGCCTGACAACCACCTCTGTTCTACTTTAGATTGAGTAGATATCTCTTGGATTCCTTAACCAGAATCTTCGTGGTATAAGCTAGAACTGATGGCGGCATTCAAGAGAATCCGGAAGGTCTAAACCTTGTCTGTGGTATTCTGAGTAGGATTCAATGATTGAATGACTGTGACGTGCTTCAAACTCCTAGCAGGCGGGGCGTTAGTAACAGACGCAAAAGGATCGATGGATTCTATTCCGGCCTGACCGAGAACCGACAGCTGATTAGCCATGCTGTGACAGAGCATAGGAACATTTTCACTGAGAGGATGGAGGTAGCCATTGACAACGGTGAAACCCTACATACAGCTTGCCATGGAAGGAGCCTTGCGTGTTTGATGAAGAAGACAGTAGGAAAGCAGATTTTCAGAAGATGGAGCATCTCCAAAGCCTCAACCTATTCTCCATTACTGCAAAACAAGTACTTATTTCATGTTCTTTTGCTTTTCACAATCAATCCTGATAATTTCTGATATCCTGACTAAGATTTACAAGATAACCATAGCTTGCTTCAAGCCGACAATCTCCGTGGGATCGACCCTTGCTCACGCAAGGTATTACTTGGACGACCCAGTGCACTTGCTGGTTAGTTGTGCGGGATTGCAAAAGTGTTATTGCAATTTCGTGCACCAAGTTTTTGGCGCCGTTGCCGGGGATTGTTCGAGTTTGGACAATGATGCAATTGCATATTTGTTATATTAGCTAGTTAGTTTAGTTGGTTTTAGCTTAATTTCACTCAATTTCTCTAAATAAACAAGTCCTTTTATGAGTTTTGTCTTCATGCATAAGAATACCAAGGAACATGTTGATTCTAGCCAAATTCATGCAAATGATTTAAGGAATACATACATGAATGAGTATGAATGAATCTCATGAAATTTATTGCATGAATTGGTAAGACTTTGAAGCTATTTCCTTTGATGATGATAGGTGATGAAACAAGAAAGCATGGAAGCAAGAATGAGGCAAGCTGGGCAAGGAGAAGAGAAGTACATGTTGGCGTTGCCCACTTGGTGGAAGGCTGCGTTGTTGGAGGCAACACCAGGCAGTCTTGGAAGAGAAGTTGGCGTTGCCAACATAGAGAAAGGGGGCGTTGTTGAAGGCAACGCCAGGCAGCCCTAGAGAAGCACAAGTTGGCGTTGCCAACTTGGAGAAAGGCTGCGTTGTTGGAGGCAACGCCAGGCAACCTTGGAAGAGCATATGTTGGCGTTGCCAACTTGAAGAAAATGGTGCGTGTTTGAAGGCAACGCCCAGGCAAGCAAAAAGCTGAGCCAAGGAGAGCTCGAGGGCGTTGCCAACGCCAGGAATCATAGGCGTTATTCAAGGCAACGCCAAGCAACAAGAATGAAGCCTTGAAGAGGAGATCGAGGGCGTTGCCAACGCCAGGAACAAGGGAAGTGTTCCTTGACAACGCACACAACCAAGGCTTGGCCCAAGAGGAGGAGAAGCTGGCGTTGCCAACGCCAGGAACCATAGGCGTTATTCAAGGCAACACCAAGCAATCTTGGGGAGCTAGTTTTGAGTCTCGAGCACGTTGCCAGCCTAGAGATGAGGGGCGTGTTTGATGACAACGTAGGAGTGAATGGAAAACTTGGCCCAGGAAAGGGAGGTGCACGTTGCCAACGCCAAGTTATGAAGGCGTGTTCCTTGGCAACGTAGCAAGCAACTTTGGCACCATAGGAAACAACCACGAGCACGTTGCCAACGCCACTATCATTGGCGTGTTCCTTGGCAACGCCAGAAATGGTTGCTTGGCTAGGCACCAAGTCTTGGGTGCCAACCAAGTTGCCAACGCCAGGAAGCCTTGCCAACCAAGTTGCCAACGCCAGGAAGCCTTGCCAACCACGTTGCCAACGCCAGAAAGCCTTGCCAACCAAGTTGCCAACGCCAGGAAGGGTGCCAACCACGTTGCCAACGCCAGCTTCTATAGGCGTGTTCAATGGCAACGTGGGAGGCAATATTTGGAGCTAGGAAAAAGCATCGAGCACGTTGCCAACTCAAGAAAGCATTGGCGTGTTTGGTAACAACGCCAGGAAGCTTTGGATGGTGAAGAATGGAGGTAGCACGTTGCTAACTTGGAAATACAAAGGCGTGTTCAGCAACAACGCCAGCCTCATGTCTCTTACTTGGGAGGCTAGGCACGGGCACGTTGCCAACGTGCTAGCATGGGTGCGTTTTTGGCAACAACTTGGCAGCTTGACCTTACCTTCTTTGAGGAAGCACAACTTGAGCTAGGAAAGTCCAAATGAGGTGATTCCAGTGGCATTGGAAAGAAGACATCAAGAGCTTTCCAATGATGTATAATAGTCCATATTGGAGCAGAGGATTGACACTCAAATTCTGGGCAACATTAGACATGAGAGAAGAGTCAAGAAGAAGAAAAGCAAGTTGTTGGCAATAACTTGGGCCAGCAACGCCCAAGTCTCAAACTTCACTTCCAGGAAAATACCATGCACGTTGCCAACGTGCATTAAGCCTAGAGTTGTTGCCAATAACGCCCCTCAATGGGCCAGAATTGTTGCCAACTTGCTCTGCTTTCTCTATTCCTCACAAAGGCCAGCAACTTCTTCAATTGAACCAGAAATTCAACAAAGAATGAAGCCCACATTGCTAGCCCAATCAAAGATCTTCAAAGGAGTTTTGGGACTAATATAAATAGAGATTGAGTTTGTACTTGAGGGGGACTTTTGGACACTTAGACTTTTTAGACTCTTAGCACTTTTATTTTGGGAATTCAATAGCACTTCCGGGAGGATACCCGGAGAGCTATTTTGGTTTTTCTTTTGGAACTTCTCTTCTTTATTTCTTAAGCTTTAAGCATTTCCTTATTCTTCTTCATCTTTCTTTGCATTTTAGTTAAATTTTGGTTTATGGCAATTGTTGTTGAAATTGGAGCTATGACTCACTAAACCCCACTTTCATTAGGGGGAAGAGCTCTGCTTGTTGGAATGCATTGGTGAACTCATCTTTTCCTCCTCAATTCTAGTGGTTGATCTAAAGAGGGAACTCTTGTTCTTCAAAGATTCAACCACCATCGAGAGAGGGGTTAATCTATATGAATTATGTGGTGAATTTGAGGAATGAGCCACATAATTCAGTTTAGAGTTCATCCTTTCATGATTTCTTTAATCAATACACCTTGGTTAGTATGTGAGATGTAACTCTCCTTGGTTGAGATTATGGGATTTGTGTGGCTGGATTAGATTTGAGCTTCAGCTCTTCTCATGAACAATTAGATCACGAGAGTGGCAATTGGTTATGTTGAGAGAAATTGAATCACCAAGAGATTGGGATTCAATTACCCACTTGCCATGGATCTATACCCATGATTGAGAAGGATTCGACTAACATCAATTCATGAAAACTAGCATCTCTGATCCCTAATGATTCTCTCTATCATAAATTCTCATTTCTTTTGCTCTTAGTGTTTGGATACCCATTGCCCAATTCCCTTCTACACTCTTGCAATTTAATATTCTTGTCATTTACATTCTGCTTCTTTATTTCTTGCTACTTACTCTTTTGCTCTTTAGAATTCAGCACTCTATTTTCCTGCAATTTACTTTTGATGTCATTTAAGTTTCTTGCAATTTAAGTTTCCGTTATTTACTTTCACTTTATTTCTCTCTTCTAGTTCTTTACATTCTTTGCCATTTAAATTCTTGCAATTATGTCCAAAAATCAAAATGCTCATGAAATCAAAACTATGTTCGCTTGACTAAACTTACCATTTAACTAAAGTTGCTTAATCTACCAATCCTCGTGGGATCGACCTCACTCTTAGTGAGTTTTACTACTTGATACGATCCGGTATACTTGCCGGTTGTATGTGAAATCTAATTTTTACGTATCAAGTTTTTGGCGCCGTTGCCGGGGATTGGAAAAGATTGACAATGATTAAGTGAAAGGTGGTTTAGATTAAGCAATTTTTTTGTGTTTTAGTTAAGCCCACTAACTGTTTGATACTTTGTTTCACTAACTCCAATTCCACTCTAGTTCTAGAATATTTCACTTGTGATTTTGGTTTTGTTCGTGTATGTCGGGAGCTAATAGACTTAATACTGAGGACGAGAGAACCCTCCGAAGGAGAAGAAGAGCAGAAAGAGGAAAGGGAATAGTTGGTGAAGAGGATTCAGAGGGAGAAGATCAAGTCATGGAGGATGAGATGCACAATCCTGGAGGGGTCAACAACAATGATGGACCACCTAGAAGGGTGCTATCTTCTTATACCATCCCTGATCCAAGACATTGTGGGAGTAATATTGCCACTCCTCCAGTTCAGGCCAATAACTTTGAGTTAAAACCCCAACTCATCACTTTGGTACAAAACAACTGCTCCTATGGAGGAGGACCTCTTGAAGACCCAAATCAACATTTGTCTGTTTTTCTGAGGATATGCAACACAGTGAAGACAAATGGAGTGCATCCAGATGTCTACAAACTGCTGCTATTCCCATTCTCTTGGAGGGACAAGGCCACTCAATGGCTAGAGTCATTTCCCAAGGAAAGCCTCGACAATTGGAATGATCTGATGGGCAGATTTCTAGCAAAGTTCTACCCACCTCAAAGAATCATCAAGTTGAAGACAGAGGTTCAAACTTTCAGGCAAATGGAAGGGGAGTCATTGTATGAAGCCTGGGAAAGATATAAGGCACTAATGAGAAGATGTCCACCTGATATGTTTAGTGACTGGGTCAAACTTCAAAACTTCTATGAAGGTTTAAGCTTAGAAGCAAGGAAGGGGCTAGACTACTCATCAGGAGGATCACTCAACATGATGAAAACTGCCGAGGAGGCTCAAGACCTCATTGAGATTGTGGCAAACAATCAATATTATTACTCATCAGAGAGGCAGCATAATCCGACCCCAAAGAAAGGTGTAATGGAGCTTGAGGGTGTTGATGCTATCTTGGCACAAAACAAGTTAATGCACCAACAAATCCAACAACAAATAGAGCTGATAACAAAGAGAATGGATGGTTTCCAGCTAGCATCAGTGAACACAACAAATCAACCATCACTTGAATGGGGCCAAGGTGAAGGGACCACTGTTGAACAGCCACAAGAACAAGTTCAATACATGCAAAATACTTCAAATTCTCAGGATGAATTTCATGGTGATACCTACAACTCCTCTTGGAAAAATCACCCCAATCTAAGGTGGGGTGAAAACCATTGGCAAAAGAACAACAACCACAACCACACCCGCAATATAAATAACCAAAATCACCATGCCACCAACACTAACCAATATAGAAAAACACAAAACACATATCAAGCACCTCATAATAACTCACAAACTCACCAAAGCAACTTTCCTGCACCAACATCCAACGCACAGAATTACCACACTAATCCACCCAACAACTTTCAACAACAATCAACCCCCATCATATCCCCAATTGACCATCATGAGACTAGAATTTCGAGTCTTGAAGCAACCTTGCAAGCACTTGCTCAAACCACTCAAGCCTTAGCTAAGGGACAAAAGGAACATGAGGTCACCATGAAGAATATTGAGAGACAAGTGGGACAATTAGCCAAACAAGCTGAGCGACCAACCAATGTTCACCCAAGTGACACAATACCCAACCCAAGAGAAGAATGTAAAGCTCTGCAGTTAAGGAGTGGCAAGGTAGTTGGTGAAAGTTCGAATAAAGAAGCAATAAAACCCAAAGAGCAAGACACAGTGGAAATACATGTGGAAAGGCAAGATGAAGAAAAGGCTTCAACATCTAACAAAGGCAAAGAAGCTGTCAAGCCACAAGGCAAGCCACCCAGTCAAGGAAGCAACCATGATGGCAAGGAGAGTGTAAATCCACAACAAGAAAACAAAAATGAAGGAGTAAAAGCCTATGTACCCAAGCTTCCATACCCAACTAGGATACATAAAGGAGCAAAGGACCAACAATTCCCAAGGTTCTTAGAAATCTTCAAGAAACTTGAAATCAACATCCCATTGGCAGAAGCTCTGGAACAGATGCCATTATATGCAAAGTTTCTTAAGGAATTGATTACCAAGAAGAGAAGTTGGCAAGAAAAAGAAACGGTGATTCTCAATCAAGAGTGTAGTGCCATCATTCAAAAGGGGCTACCTCCAAAACTCAAAGATCCTGGCAGCTTCCTCATACCCTGCACGATTGGGAGCATGGCCGTTGACAAATCACTTTGTGACCTGGGAGCAAGCATTAACCTAATGCCCCTTACCATGATGAAGAAAATGATGATTGAAGAGCTTAAACCCACAAGGATGTCACTCCAACTTGCTGACAGATCCATCAAAATACCAAATGGAGTAGTTGAGAACCTCTTGGTGAAGGTGGGAAACTTCATATTCCCAGCTGATTTTGTGGTCCTAGACATGGATGAAGAGGGAAACAATTCAGTCATTCTTGGTAGACCCTTTTTGGCTACAGCTAGAACAATCATTGATGTGGAAAAGGGAGAAATGATTTTTAGAGTGCATGATGATCAAATGACCATAAATGTTTTCAAAGCAATGCAACACCCCGTTGAGAAAGAAAGTTGCATGAGGATTGATGTAGTGGATTCGTTGGTGGAAGAGGTACTTGACACAAACCATCAAGTGAAACAGGAAGAAGTCCAGGATGTTAAAGGACAAGAAGAGAACAAATTGGAAACATCAGAGGAACCAAGTGAAGCTATGAAAGAAGAGGCACCACAACAAGAGTTGAAACCACTACCCCCTCATCTTAAATACGCATTCGTTGGTGAGAGGGACAGCTTCCCAGTAATCATCAATTCCACATTGAATGCAGAGGAAGAAGAAAAGCTCCTTGTAGTGTTGAAAACTTACAAAGAGGCGTTGGGATGGACCATTGATGACTTGAAAGGCATAAGCCCTGCCATATGCATGCACAAGATACTTCTAGAGGAGAATTCCAAACCAGTGGTGCAACCCCAAAGAAGATTGAATCCCACAATGAAGGAGGTTGTTCAAAAGGAAGTCTTGAAGTTGTGTAAAGCTGGGATCATCTACCTTATATCTGACAGCCCGTGGGTCAGTCCAGTGCAAGTAGTACCTAAGAAAGGGGGGATGACTGTTATTGTTAATGAGAAGAATGAGCTTATTCCAACACGAACAGTGACAGGGTGGAGAATGTGCATAGACTATAGGAGGCTGAATGATGCCACACGAAAAGATCACTTTCCTCTCCCTTTCATTGATCAGATGCTTGAAAGGTTGGCTGGCCATGCCTATTATTGTTTTCTTGATGGATATTCTGGGTATAACCAGATAGTGGTTGACCCCATGGATCAAGAGAAGACTTCCTTTACTTGTCCCTTTGGAGTCTTTGCATACAGGAGAATGCCATTTGGACTGTGTAATGCTCCAGCTACCTTTCAAAGGTGCATGCTATCAATCTTCTCAGACATGGTAGAAAAATTTATTGAAGTCTTTATGGATGATTTCTCTGTTTTTGGTGATTCCTTCAACACTTGCTTGCACCATCTTACCTTAGTCTTGAAAAGGTGCCAAGAAACCAATTTAGTTTTGAATTGGGAGAAATGCCATTTCATGGTACCCGAAGGCATTGTTCTTGGTCATAAAATTTCAAGAAAGGGTATAGAAGTTGACAAGGCAAAAGTAGAAATTATAGAAAAACTTCCTTTGCCAACTAGTGTGAAAGTCGTTAGAAGTTTCTTAGGGCATGCTGGATTCTATAGGAGATTCATCAAAGATTTTTCCAAAATAGCAAAGCCACTAAGCAATTTGCTGGTGGCAGACAATCCTTTTATCTTTGATGATGAATGCAAACATGCTTTTGAAACTCTAAAGACTAAGCTCACCACAGCACCAATCATCACACCCCCATGTTGGGGACTACCTTTTGAACTCATGTGTGATGCAAGTAACCTTGCAATTGGTGCTGTGTTGGGGCAGAGGAAGGAAAAGAAGCTTCATGTTATCTACTATGCAAGTAAGGTATTGAATGAAACTCAAAAGAACTACACCACAACAGAGAAAAAGCTACTAGCTGTGGTATATGCTTTTGATAAGTTTAGACAATATTTGATTGGATCTAAAGTTTTAGTGTATACTGACCATGCTGCTCTTAAGTATCTTATGTCAAAACAGGATGCCAAACCAAGGCTAATCAGATGGGTGCTACTCCTACAAGAGTTTGACATTGAGATAAAAGATAGAAAGGGCAATAAAAATCAAGTTGCTGACCACTTATCAAGGCTACCACAAGATGCATGCCAAGACAACGTTCCATCCATAAATGAAGAATTTCCAGATGAGCATCTCTTGCAAATCCAACATGTCCCTTGGTTTGCGGATATGGCCAACTATAAGGCGGGGAGAATCATTCCACAAGAGTACACAAAACAACAAGTCAAGAAGCTACTACATGAGGCTAAGTTCTTCTTCTGGGATGAACCATTCTTGTTCAAAAGATGCCCAGATGGAATGATAAGAAGATGTGTGTCAGAAGGTGAGATGAAGGACATACTATGGCATTGTCACAACTCTAGCTATGGTGGTCATTTTGGAGCGGAAAGAACAGCTGCAAAGGTCCTTCAAAGTGGTTTCTACTGGCCTTCAATCTTCAAGGATGCTAGGGAGTTTGTGAGCCAATGCAATGAATGTCAAAGAACAGGGGGTTTGTCAAAGAAAAATGAGATGCCTCAAAAGTTCATTTTGGAAGTGGAACTCTTTGATCTGTGGGGAATAGACTTCATGGGATCTTTTCCTCCGTCTTACACATTCAAATACATTTTGGTAGCAGTAGAGTATGTCTCCAAATGGGTAGAAGCAATAGCCACCACCACATGTGACACCAACGTGGTATTGCAATTCCTCAAGAAGAACATCTTCACTAGATTTGGAGTGCCCAAAGGACTCATAAGTGATGGGGGAAGCCACTTCTGCAACAAGCAACTAAACTCTTTACTCCACAAATATGGTGTTACTCACAAAGTAGCTACCCCATATCACCCACAAACCAATGGGCAAGCTGAACTTGCCAACAGAGAGCTAAAAAGGATTTTGGAGAAAACTGTGGGAACAACAAGAAAGGATTGGGTTAGGAAGCTGGATGATGCACTTTGGGCATATAGGACAGCCTTCAAGACACCCATAGGAAAATCTCCATTTCAGCTGGTGTATGGAAAGGCATGCCACCTCCCTGTGGAGCTTGAACATAAGGCCTTTTGGGCCACCAAACTTCTGAATTTAGATGCTCAAGCAGTAGGAGAGAAGAGGTTGCTACAACTCAATGAACTTGAGGAGTTCAGATTGGAGGCATATGAAAATGCCAAAATATACAAAGAGAGAGCAAAGAGATGGCATGATAAGAGGATCTCTCAAAGAACATTCGAACCAGGCCAAAGGGTGTTGTTATTCAATTCGAGATTGAAGATTTTCCCTGGGAAGCTGAGGTCTAGATGGACTGGCCCATACACCATCATCAAAGTATCACCTCATGGCTATGTCGAATTACTTGATGAAGCCTCTAAACAAACTTTCACAGCTAATGGACACAGGGTGAAGCACTATTTTGGTGGCCCCTGGAGCAAGGAAGAAAGTGTGCAAATGCTAACACGAGGAAGGATGCTGCATTGTCAAGCTAAGGACAATAAACAAGCGCTTCATGGGAGGCAACCCATGCACAGGGAGTCTTCTATTTTCATACTTTAGTAATCAATAATGATAGGTTGCATCATATACATCTAGGAGAATAAAAAGTAGACTAGTACATAGTATATGCAAGGCACTAAGTTTGGTGTGGCCAATCTTGAAGTAATGGCAAAAGTTTGTTCTACAACACTTAGCCACAAACTAAGTTTGGTGTCCATACATACACGAAAATGCTAGACTATGAAAGTACAGTCATCTATTCTAGTTAAAAAAAAAAAAACGTTGAAATAGCATATAATGTAGGTAAAATACTAAGTTTGGTGTGGCTATCTTTGGAATTAATTCCATAAAACACTTAGTCACAAACTAAGTTTGGTGTCTTTACTTACATTAATAATGCTAGAAAAAATAGATTAGGGAATCAATTCATAAATTTTAATTCTAGTTTAGTCAACTTTACATAGGAATATCATCATGAGTTGTTAGCTAATAATGTCACTTTAAGAATCTCAAGCTTTTGGAATTTTGTTGCAGGAAAGAAAGAAAGAAGTGATGGGGAATCTTGGAGGGAGGTCACGGATACACAAGGAAGAGAAAGTCACATGAGTCTTGAACTTTGTGCATGGGGAAAAACAACTCAACATGCATTGGGCACAAGGAAGCATACTCCCCATGCTATGACCGAGCATCTTACCACGGAAACCACTAGAACCATGCATCCCCACCAAATTTCACTTTAAATACTTTAACCATATTCATCAAACCTCACTTTTCCTCACTCATTCTTCTAACCCCCATAACCTCATTTCATCACCCGAAGTCACACTACACCCCCAACTCATTCCATGTTTCCCATATTCTTGCCTTAGGCCTAATCTTTACCCAACAAAACTCATGAAGCACTACATCTCCTCACATAACCGAAACACTCCACCTCCCCTCACCATCGTTTTCTAGCTTGCCTAAGCCACATTGTTGTCATATATCTCTCCCATTCACAACCACTTTCTTTATGCTTGAGGACAAGCATTCACCTAAGTTTGGTGTTGGAGAGATTCAACCCTTGCAAGTGAATCTCAATGGCCTCATCATCAAGGGATAGGAGAGAAGATGAAGGACAAAACACCTTTGATCAAAGAAGATTCAAATCCAAACACAATGAGCGCATCTTTAGTTGGATGTCAAGCAAGGATGTTGTTCCAGAGTTACCTTTCAAGCTAAGGAAAGATGAATACCCTGAGATACAAAAAATAATCAGGAAAAGGGGATGGGAGCTTCTCTGTGACCAACCTCAAGAAGTGAGCATGCTTCTCATCCATGAGTTTTACACTAATGTGATAAGAGAATATGATGATGAAGAACCATACATGAGTTATGTAAGAGGTGTGACTGTTGATTTTAGCCCGGATACCATCAACAGGGTGCTAAAGGTCAAGCCAAAACAGTTCAAACGAGCTAGCTATGAAGAAAGGGTTGAAAATGACCCAAGATATGTGGATGTGGTGAGTGACTTATGCAGAATAGGCATGGATTGGGTGTTGGATTCACATGGACAACCACTCAAACTTCGGAGAGGTGATCTCATACCTCAAGCAAAAGGATGGCATGACATAGTGAGGAGATCATTGATCTCCACTTCAAATAATTCTGAGGTAACGGTGAATAGAGCAATAATGATCCATTGTATAATGAAAGGAGGGGAAATCAATGTTGGAGACATTATAGCCAAGAACATCATTGACATAGCTCAAAAGGTCAAACAGGACAGCTGGCTAGGATATCCTAGTACTATTCTGCGCCTATGTGAAGAAGCTGGAGTGCCTCTGGAAGAATTTGAAGAAACTGATGTGGTCTCTGTTGGGAAACCTCTTACCCGAGAAAGGTTGGAGTTCATCACCACAACCCAATTGGAAAGGTAACCTTTAGCAAGAAGAAAGAAAAGGAAAGAAGCAAGACAAGAGGAGGAGCCTCAAGAAATGGAAGAACCCCATACTTTAAACATGAACCAACTCCAAGCCGCCTTGGAAGGAATTTCTGGGCAATATTCACAAATTCAAAGAAGCCAAGAGGAACAAGCTCAACAACAAAGGGACCTTTGGCAATTGATGGATCAACAAAGAGGGGTTCAAGTTCAATGGATGGACCAACAAAATGAATACCAAACACACATGATGGAATTACAACAAGAACAATATGCCAAGATGCAGGAAGCCATCAACAATTCAACTATGGAACATGAAAAAGCCATGGAGAAAGTAATACAAGAACAAGCTCAACTAAGGAAAGAGCAAGCTCAGCAAAGGGAGCTTCTCCATAGGTTGGATGCTAGACATGATACATTTCACAAAGAGTTCAATGAAAGCAGAATGTTCAGGGAAGCCAGGCATAAGGACAGACTTGACTATGATATATGCACCCAAGAAAAGCTCAGTTACCTCTGTTCCACACCCCCATTACTCAACCCACAAATTAAAACCTTTAATGAAGCTCGCAAGATATTTGAAGAGCAGGAACTTGCAAGGGTGAGATTTAATCAACAGAGGCTAAAGGAAACAATGATAAGCACAGGAGTATGGCAAAGAGAAGAGGGGGATTCAACAACAAAACAACAAGGAGAACTAAGAAGGAAAAAGAAAGAAGATCCAAAGGGGGATTCAACAACAAAACAACAAGGAGAGCTGAGAAAGAAAAAGAAAGAAGACCCAAAAGGGAAAGGAAAGCAAGGAGAATCAAGCAAAGAAAAAGGGACATGAAGACTAAAGGTGGTGAAGTTCCTTTGTTTTTCTTTATGCTTTAATAAATAAAGAAGATGTATGTCTGAAATATGGTATACCTTCTAGGATGCATTTTCTGTTTGAAGCATTTTCTTTTATGTTGCCCATTCCATGCATCATCACTCACAGGTTTGGAATGGTTGCTTGTCTTAAGTACTTTTACTTGTCAATGGAATAAAAGATGTAGTTTGAGCAAGAACAGAGAGAATTCTAGTTTAAAAAGAATCATGTTGTCCCATGAGAAAAGTGCCAGTATACATTTATTGTGAAAGAATCAAGGCTCAATAAGTTCAAAAGAATGCTTGCTTATACAAGACTAGTTCGGTTAAGGGTCACAGAGACTTTATCAGTAATAGCACAAATAACCTTGACAATAAAGAAAACAGAAGACAAAGAACGAAAGGCTAGGCATCAATGACAAAATTTGGATATGTGTCTGTGGTGATTGATGTTAGGAGACATACTTGGGCTAGTAAATCCGAGGGGTGCTTCATCACCCGATAACTTGAGTTAACTAACTCGGGATTATCGATTGAAAACTCACAATCAAGAGTAGCTCCATAACAGAACATTTAGCAACCCAAAGAGGTGCTGGACACCACTATCCAAATAAAATTTCAATGTTATATGCCTGTGATTGAATGTGTTAAGGAGAGAGGCTTGAGTTAGTAAATCTTTAAGAGTGTCTCAACACTTAACAACTTGAACCAACTGGTTTGGGATTGTTGATTGAAAGCTTATGCTAAAGAGCCGTCTTAAGACAAGATTTCGAGCTCAATTGAAAAAAAAGAAAGAGGAAAAAAAAAAAAGAAGCAGAAAAAAAGAATGGTTCAAGGATCATGTGCTACGGTATAGAAAAAGAAGTCTAGTGAAGTTAACCAATTTAGCATTGAAGCAAGCATTTTAATTGAAAAATTGAATAGCCATGTTCATTTACAATGAATCAAGGACCACACAAATGAGGATGATATGTTAAAAATTACTCTCTGGTAGAACATTCAAGTCTCACATCTTGGATTCTTGTGACAAAGTTTTTATATTTTGCTTGAGGACAAGCAACACTTTAAGTTTGGTGTTGTGATGCAATTGCATATTTGTTATATTAGCTAGTTAGTTTAGTTGGTTTTAGCTTAATTTCACTCAATTTCTCTAAATAAACAAGTCCTTTTATGAGTTTTGTCTTCATGCATAAGAATACCAAGGAACATGTTGATTCTAGCCAAATTCATGCAAATGATTTAAGGAATACATACATGAATGAGTATGAATGAATCTCATGAAATTTATTGCATGAATTGGTAAGACTTTGAAGCTATTTCCTTTGATGATGATAGGTGATGAAACAAGAAAGCATGGAAGCAAGAATGAGGCAAGCTGGGCAAGGAGAAGAGAAGTACATGTTGGCGTTGCCAACTTGGTGGAAGGCTGCGTTGTTGGAGGCAACGCCAGGCAGTCTTGGAAGAGAAGTTGGCGTTGCCAACTTAGAGAAAGGGGGCGTTGTTGAAGGCAACGCCAGGCAGCCCTGGAGAAGCACAAGTTGGCGTTGCCAACTTGGAGAAAGGCTGCGTTGTTGGAGGCAACGCCAGGCAACTTTGGAAGAGCATATGTTGGCGTTGCCAACTTGAAGAAAATGGTGCGTGTTTGAAGGCAACGCCCAGGCAAGCAAAGAGCTGAGCCAAGGAGAGCTCGAGGGCGTTGCCAACGCCAGGAATCATAGGCGTTATTCAAGGCAACGCCAAGCAATAAGAATGAAGCCTTGAAGAGGAGATCGAGGGCGTTGCCAACGCCAGGAACAAGGGAAGTGTTCCTTGACAACGCACACAACCAAGGCTTGGCCCAAGAGGAGGAGAAGCTGGCGTTGCCAACGCCAGGAACCATAGGCGTTATTCAAGGCAACGCCAAGCAATCTTGGGGAGCTAGTTTTGAGTCTCGAGCACGTTGCCAGCCTAGAGATGAGGGGCGTGTTTGATGACAACGTAGGAGTGAATGGAAAACTTGGCCCAGGAAAGGGAGGTGCACGTTGCCAACGCCAAGTTATGAAGGCGTGTTCCTTGGCAACGTAGCAAGCAACTTTGGCACCATAGGAAACAACCACGAGCACGTTGCCAACGCCACTATCATTGGCGTGTTCCTTGGCAACGCCAGAAATGGTTGCTTGGCTAGGCACCAAGTCTTGGGTGCCAACCAAGTTGCCAACGCCAGGAAGCCTTGCCAACCAAGTTGTCAATGCCAGGAAGCCTTGCCAACGCTAGGAAGCCTTGCCAACCACGTTGCCAACGCCAGGAAGCCTTGCCAACGCCAGGAAGCCTTGCCAACCACGTTGCCAATGCCAGGAAGCCTTGCCAACCAAGTTGCCAACGCCAGGAAGGGTGCCAACCACGTTGCCAACGCCAGCTTCTATAGGCGTGTTCAATGGCAACGTGGGAGGCAATATTTGGAGCTAGGAAAGAGCATCGAGCACGTTGCCAACTCAAGAAAGCATTGGCGTGTTTGGTAACAACGCCAGGAAGCTTTGGATGGTGAAGAATGGAGGTAGGACGTTGCTAACTTGGAAATACAAAGGCGTGTTCAGCAACAACGCCAGCCTCATGTCTCTGCCTTGGGAGGCTAGGCACGGGCACGTTGCCAACGTGCTAGCATGGGTGCGTTTTTGGCAACAACTTGGCAGCTTGACCTTACCTTCTTTGAGGAAGCACAACTTGAGCTAGGAAAGTCCAAATGAGGTGATTCCAGTGGCATTGGAAAGAAGACATCAAGAGCTTTCCAATGATGTATAATAGTCCATATTGGAGCAGAGGATTGACACTCAAATTCTGGGCAACATTAGACATGAGAGAAGAGTCAAGAAGAAGAAAAGCAAGTTGTTGGCAATAACTTGGGCCAGCAACGCCCAAGTCTCAAACTTCACTTCCAGGAAAATACCATGCACGTTGCCAACGTGCATTAAGCCTAGAGTTGTTGCCAATAACGCCCCTCAATGGGCCAGAATTGTTGCCAACTTGCTCTGCTTCCTCTATTCCTCACAAAGGCCAGCAACTTCTTCAATTGAACCAGAAATTCAACAAAGAATGAAGCCCACATTGCTAGCCCAATCAAAGATCTTCAAAGGAGTTTTGGGACTAATATAAATAGAGATTGAGTTTGTACTTGAGGGGGACTTTTGGACACTTAGACTTTTTAGACTCTTAGCACTTTTATTTTGGGAATTCAATAGCACTTCCGGGAGGATACCCGGAGAGCTATTTTGGTTTTCTTTTGGAACTTCTCTTCTTTATTTCTTAAGCTTTAAGCATTTCCTTATTCTTCTTCATCTTTCTTTGCATTTTAGTTAAATTTTGGTTTATGGCAATTGTTGTTGAAATTGGAGCTATGACTCACTAAACCCCACTTTCATTAGGGGGAAGAGCTCTGCTTGTTGGAATGCATTGGTGAACTCATCTTTTCCTCCTCAATTCTAGTGGTTGATCTAAAGAGGGAACTCTTGTTCTTCAAAGATTCAACCACCATCGAGAGAGGGGTTAATCTATATGAATTATGTGGTGAATTTGAGGAATGAGCCACATAATTCAGTTTAGAGTTCATCCTTTCATGATTTCTTTAATCAATACACCTTGGTTAGTATGTGAGATGTAACTCTCCTTGGTTGAGATTATGGGATTTGTGTGGCTGGATTAGATTTGAGCTTCAGCTCTTCTAATGATTCTCTCTATCATAAATTCTCATTTCTTTGCTCTTAGTGTTTGGATACCCATTGCCCAATTCCCTTCTACACTCTTGCAATTTAATATTCTTGTCATTTACATTCTGCTTCTTTATTTCTTGCTACTTACTCTTTTGCTCTTTAGAATTCAGCACTCTATTTTCCTGCAATTTACTTTTGATGTCATTTAAGTTTCTTGCAATTTAAGTTTCCGTTATTTACTTTCGCTTTATTTCTCTCTTCTAGTTCTTTACATTCTTTGCCATTTAAATTCTTGCAATTATGTCCAAAAATCAAAATGCTCATGAAATCAAAACTATGTTCGCTTGACTAAACTTACCATTTAACTAAAGTTGCTTAATCTACCAATCCTCGTGGGATCGACCTCACTCTTAGTGAGTTTTACTACTTGATACGATCCGGTATACTTGCCGGTTGTATGTGAAATCTAATTTTTACGTATCAGACAACTGACGGATTATCTTGTTGCTTAGATTAGGACTGTTTATTTGTGTTGGTTTAGAGTCTTTTAGTTGAGTCTAGTTTCATATTTTAAGTTTGGTGTCCTTTGCATGCTTTTATTTTTCTTTTGATTTTCGTGTTTGCATGTTCTTAGTCCCTTTTTGATTCATAAAAATTCTAAGTTTGGTGTCCTCTTTGTGTTTTCCTTTAAAATTTCGAAAATTAGTGTTTGATTTTCTAAAAATTTTAAGTTTGGTGTCTTTTTGTTGTTTTTCTCTTTCCTCTTTTCAAAAATCAAATCTTTTTTATAAAAATTTTTCAATCATATCTTTTTAATTGCTATTTTCAAAATCTTTTTAATTAACTAATTGATTCAGTTCTCAATTTGCTTTGATCTTATTTTCATATTGATTTTCGAATTTTTATCTTAATTCTCTTTTGTTTTATTTTAATTTTTTCGTTTAACTCAAAAAAAAAAACAAAATTTATCTGTTTGCAATCATTATCATTTCCCTTTTGTCCATTATGGACCTAAGAGGGATTGATCAGTCCAAAAGGACTCTGGGGTCATATGCTAACCCCATTACAGCTGCATATGGGAGTAGCATTTGTACACCTCCCATCAAAGCAAGCAGCTTTGAGCTAAATCCTCAACTCATTATCATAGTGCAGCAAAATTGCCAGTATTCCGGTCTTCCACAGGAAGAACCTACTGAGTTTCTGGCACAGTTCTTACAGATTGCTGACACAGTACATGATAAAGAGGTGGATCAGGATGTCTACAGACTATTATTGTTTCCGTTTGCTGTAAAAGATCAAGCTAAAAGGTGGTTGAACAACCAACCTACAGCAAGCATAAAAACATGGAAACAGTTATCAGACAAATTCCTGAATCATTTTTACCCTGCAAAGAGGATGACACAGCTAAGGCTGGACATCCAAGGCTTTAAACAAGAGGATAATGAATCCCTTTATAATGCCTGGGAGAGGTATAGAGGTATGCTTAGAAAATGCCCCTCTGAAATGTTTTCAGAGTGGGTATAGTTAGACATCTTCTACTATGGGCTTACAGAAAAAGCTCAGATGTCTTTAGACCACTCAGCTGGTGGATCTATACACATGAGGAAGACAATTGAAGAAGCTCAAGAGCTTATAGACACTGTTGCTAGAAACCAATACTTATATTCCAGCAATGAGTTCGTTCCAAAGGAGGAAGTCATGGCATTAGTCACTAATCCTAATCCTCAAGAACAGATGAATGAGCTTAATCAACAATTGATCCTGATGACAGAACAGTTAGCAGAATTTAAAGAAATGCTCCATGATACTAAGGTTGCTAACAAGAACATAGAACTGCAGTTGAATCAAGCAAAACAGCAAATATCTAAACAGATAACAGAAGAATGTCAAGCAGTTCAACTGAGGAGTGGGAAGACACTGAATACCTCTGCTCAAAAGAGCAGAAAGCCAAACAAGGAACAATTGACAGAGGATGACCAAGCCATTGTTCAAAATCCCTCTGAGGACAGTAAGAGCCCAGAGAGGAGTGCTATTGGCGTTCAAACGCCAGAAAGGGAAGGAAAGCTGGCGTTAAACGCCCATTCCTTGCCCAGTTCTGGCGTTCAAACGCCAGAAAAGGGGGAAAAGCTGGCGTTAAACGCCCATTTTCCACCCATTCCTGGCGTTCATACGCCAAGGGAAGATCAGACACCTGAGAGTGCTGATAGTAATCCCTCTAACAAGGCTTCTCCAACCACTTCTGTAAGGAATAAACCTGCAGCATCTAAGGTTGAAGAATATCAAGCCAAGATGCCTTATCCTCAGAAACTCCGCAAAGCGGAACAGGATAAGCAATTTGCCCGTTTTGCAGACTATCTAAGGACTCTTGAAATAAAGATTCCATTTGCAGAGGCACTTGAGCAAATACCTTCTTATGCTAAGTTCATGAAAGAGATCTTAAGTCATAAGAAGGATTGGAGAGAAACTGAAAAAGTATTTCTCACTGAAGAATGCAGTGCAGTCATTCTGAAAAGCTTACCAGAAAAGCTTCAAGATCCTGGAAGCTTTATGATACCATGCACATTAGAGGGCGCCTGCACCAAGACAGCCCTATGTGATCTTGGAGCAAGCATCAATCTAATACCTGCATCCACTATCAGAAAGCTTGGGTTGACTGGAGAAGTCAAACCAACCAGGATATGCCTCCAACTTGCTGATGGCTCCATTAAACACCCATCAGGCATAATAGAGGACATGATTGTCAAGATTGGGCCCTTTGCCTTTCCCACTGACTTTGTGGTGCTGGAAATGGAGGAGCACAAGAGTGCAACTCTCATTCTAGGAAGACCTTTCCTAGCAACTGGACGAACTCTCATTGATGTACAAAGAGGGGAAGTAACCCTGAGAGTCAATGAGGATGAGTTCAAGTTGAATGCTGTAAAAGCTATGCAGCATCCAGACACAGATGACTGCATGGGCGCTGACATTATTGACTCTCTGGTAGAAGAGATCAATATGGCTGAAAGCCTAGAATCAGAGCTTGAGGACATCTTCAAAGATGCTCACCTGATCAGGAAGAACTAGAGGAAGCAAGGGAATTTTTGAAAATTCCTCAGGAGGAGGATAAACCTCCCAAACCTGAACTCAAACCTCTACCACCATCCCTGAAGTACACATTTCTGGAGAGGGTGACACTTTTCCAGTGATTATAAGCTCTGCTTTGAATCCACAGGAAGAGGAAGCACTGATTCAAGTGCTAAGGACACACAAGACAGCTCTTGGGTGGTCCATAAGTGATCTTAAGGGCATTAGCCCAGCTAGATGCATGCACAAGATCCTGTTGGAGGATAATGCCAAACCAGTGGTCCAACCACAGAGGAGACTAAATCCAGCCATGAAGGAGGTGGTGCAGAAAGAGGTCACTAAATTACTAGAGGCTGGGATTATTTATCCTATTTCTGATAGCCCCTGGGTGAGCCCTGTTCAAGTTGTCCCCAAAAAGGGAGGCATGACAGTGGTTCATAATGAAAAAAATGAACTGGTTCCTACAAGAACAGTCACAGGATGGCGCATGTGTATTGACTACAGAAGGCTCAATACAGCCACCAGAAAGGATCATTTCCCTTTACCATTCATAGACCAAATGCTAGAAAGACTAGCTGGTCATGATTACTACTGCTTTTTGGATGGCTATTCAGGCTACAACCAAATTGCAGTAGATCCTCAGGACCAAGAGAAAACAGCATTTACTTGCCCTTCTGGCGTGTTTGCCTACAGAAGGATGCCTTTTGGTCTGTGCAACGCACCTGCAACCTTTCAGAGGTGCATGCTCTCTATCTTCTCAGATATGGTAGAGAAATTTCTGGAAGTCTTCATGGATGACTTCTCAGTATATGGAGACTCATTCAGCTTCTGCCTTAATCACCTAGCACTTGTCCTGAAAAGATGCCAAGAGACTAACCTGGTTTTGAACTGGGAGAAATGTCACTTTATGGTGACTGAGGGAATTGTCCTTGGGCACAAAATTTCAAGCAGGGGAATAGAGGTGGATAAGGCAAAGGTAGAGGTAATTGAAAAATTACCACCACCTGCCAATGTTAAGGCAATCAGAAGCTTTCTGGGGCATGCAGGATTTTATAGAAGGTTTATAAAGGATTTTTCGAAAATTGCAAAACCTTTGAGTAACCTGCTAGCTGCTGACACACCATTTGTGTTTGACACACAGTGTCAGCAGGCATTTGAGACCCTGAAAGCTAAGCTGGTCACAGCACCAGTCATCTCTGCACCAGATTGGACATTACCATTTGAATTAATGTGTGATGCCAGTGATCATGCCATTGGTGCAGTGTTGGGACAGAGGCATAACAAACTTCTGCACGTCATTTACTATGCTAGCCGTGTTCTAAATGATGCACAGAAGAATTACACAACCACAGAAAAAGAATTACTTGCAGTGGTTTATGCCATTGACAAGTTTAGATCTTATCTAGTAGGGTCCAAGGTGGTTGTGTACACTGACCATGCTGCTCTTAAATACTTACTCACAAAGCAGGATTCAAAACCCAGGCTTATCAGATGGGTGTTGCTTCTGCAAGAGTTTGATATAGAATAAGAGACAGAAAAGGGACAGAGAACCAAGTAGCTGATCATCTGTCCCGAATAGAACCAGTAGCTGGGCGTCCCTCCCTTCTACTGAGATCTCTGAGACTTTCCCAGATGAGCAACTCTTTGCCATTCAGGAAGCCCATGGTTTGCAGATATTGCAAATTATAAAGCTGTGAGGTTCATACCCAAGAACAGCAAAAGAAAGAAATTGCTTTCAGATGCCAAGTACTATCTCTGGGATGAACCATATCTCTTTAAGAGATGTGCTGACGGAGTGATCCGCAGATGTGTACCCAGAGAAGAAGCACAAAGGATCTTATGGCATTGCCATGGATCACAGTATGGAGGACATTTTGGAAGTGAGCGAACAGCCACTAAAGTCCTCCAGTGTGGCTTCTACTGGCCTACTCTTTATAAAGATTCCCGAGAGTTTGTGCGTAACTGTGACAGTTGCCAAAGAGCTGGTAACCTGCCTCACGGATATGCCATGCCTCAACAAGGGATATTAGAGATAGAATTGTTTGATGTATGGGGAATTGACTTCATGGGGCCATTCCCACCATCATACTCAAACACTTACATTCTGGTGGCGGTAGACTATGTATCTAAGTGGTAGAAGCAATTGCTACACCCACTAATGATACCAAGACCGTGCTAAAATTCCTCCAGAAACACATCTTCAGCAGATTTGGTGTTCCCAGAGTACTAATCAGTGATGGGGGCTCTCATTTCTGCAACAAACAGCTATACTCTGCTATGGTTAGATATGGAATCAGCCATAAAGTGGCAACTCCGTATCATCCACAGACAAATGGGCAAGCTGAAGTCTCTAACAGAGAGCTAAAAAGAATCCTAGAACGGACTGTGATAGCCCGAAGAAAGGATTGGGCAAAGAGCTTGGATGATGCTCTGTGGGCATACAGAACAGCATTCAAGACTCCTATAGGAACCTCTCCATACCAACTGGTGTATGGGAAGGCCTGTCATTTGCCTGTGGAACTGGAACATAAAGCCTACTGGGCAACCAGATTCCTAAACATGGATGCTCAGTTAGCTGGTGAAAAAAGATTGCTCCAGTTAAATGAGCTAGAGGAGTTCAGACTCAATGCCTTTGAAAATGCAAAAATCTATATGGAAAAGGCAAAGAAGTGGCATGACAAGAAGTTGTCAACCAGGGTCTTTGAGCCAGGACAAAAAGTTCTGCTCTTCAACTCCAGGCTCAAATTGTTTCCAGGAAAACTCAAATCCCGGTGGAGGGGTCCGTATGTGATCACAGGAGTGTCACCATATGGATATGTTGAGCTTCAGGATATTGATTCTGACAAAAAGTTCATTGTTAATGGACAGAGAATCAAGCATTATCTTGAAAGCAATTTTGAGCAGGAATGCTCAAAACTGAGACTTGAGTGATTCTCAGTAAAGGTCCAGCTAAAGACAGTAAAGAAGCGCTTGCTGGGAGGCAACCCAGTCATTAGGAGGTTATATGATTAGTTCTTACAGAGGCAAGTATCAAAAATGAAGGAATTCACAGAGTTACAAAAGGATTCAACTCAAAAAGCAGAGAAAATGAGCTTACTGGCGAAAAAACGCCAGTAAGGGGCATTTTGGGCGTTAAACGCCATTTTGGGCGTTAAACGCCAGAATGGGCACCATTCTGGGCGTTTAACGCCAGGTGTGCAGCATCCTGGGCGTTTAGAAAAACGCCCAGTGATAAAGGATTTCTGGCGTTTAACGCCAGCCAGTGCACCTGGCTGGGCGTTAAACGCCCAAAAGGGGCAACAAATGGGTGTTAAACGCCAGAATGGGTGCCATTCTGGGCGTTTAACGCCAGCAAGGTGGGGGACCACAATTTTGTTTTCAAATCAAATTTTTTTTCAAACTTTCCTTTTCTTACCCATACTTTTCTACAAAATCACACTTCAATCATTCATCATTCACTTTCAAATCTTCAAAAATCAAAACCATTCTTCAAATTTATTTCAAATCAATTACAAACATTGTTCAAAAATTTCACCCTTTTCTCAATTTCTTTCCATATCTTCTCAAATCTCCTTTCAAATTTCTCTCTTTTTTTTCGAAAACTCCCCTCCCCACCTTATAAATATACGTTTGGCTCCCTCTTTCCACCACACCATTCGAATTTCCTCTTCCTCCCTCTCTCTTCCTTCCTTTCTTTTGCTTGAGGACAAGCAAACCTCTAAGTTTGGTGTGCTTTTTCGTGATCACTAAGCCAAGATTCATCAATATCATGGCTCCTAAGGGAAAACAAACCAATTTAAGAGGCAAGAAAGAGAATAATCCAAAGAATCTTTGGAATCAAGAGAAGTTATTAACCAAAGAACATGAAGACCATTATCACAAAATAATGGGTCTGAGGTCAGTGATCCCGGAAGTAAAATTTGATCTGAAAGAAGATGAATATCCGGGGATCCAAGAGCAAATTCGAAACAGAGGATGGGAAGTTCTAACCAATCCTGAGACAAAGGTTGGAAGGAACATGGTTCAGGAATTCTACTCAAATATGTGGCTGACAGATAAGCAGAGAATGACTGAAACCGCTTACCATACCTATAGAACCATGGTCAGAGGGAAAGTTATGTACTTTCATCTGGACAAAATAAGAGAAATCTTCAAATTGCCTCAACTGCAAGATGATCCTGACTCCTTTAATAGGAGGATGGTGAGAGTAGATAAAGGGTTGGATCAAGTTCTAGAGGACATATGCCTCCCTGGAACTAAGTGGATGACCAATTCTAAGGGTGTCCCTAACCAACTCAAGAGGGGAGACCTCAAACCAATTGCAAGAGGTTGGCTAGACTTTATTGGGCGTTCCATATTGCCCACTAGCAACCGTTCTGAGGTCACCATCAAGAGAGCAGTGATGATTCACTGCATTATGCTTGGAAGAGAAGTAGAGGTTCATCATGTGATTGCTTGTGAGATCTACACAATTGCAAATAAGAATTCCACTGTAACCAAACTGGCCTACCCAAGCTTGATCTCCTTGCTCTGTAAAGAGGCTGGGGTGAAGATGGGAGCAGATGAATTCATACCCATTGAACATCCAATCACCAAGAAGTCAATGGAAGGAGCAAGAGGAGCAGGGGCGTGAACTCCAAGAGATGAAACGCCAAAAGCTCTCCTCTCAAGCTGAGGGAGCATCCACTTCTCAAAATCAAGGTTGTTGAGTCCTAACTCTGTGAAAACCTCTATCATTAGGAGCCTATTTTAAATTTTTGTTTTCTATTTTTAGTTTCATCTTATATTTATTTTCTGAGTCTTGTTCTTAATTCATAATTAATAAAATTTGAAGTTTATGCCTTAAAGCTATGAATGTCCTATGAATCCATCACCTCTCTTAAATGAAAAATGCTTTAACCACAAAAGAACAAGAAGTACAGGATTTCGAAATTTATCTTTGAAACTAGTTGAATTAGTTTGATGTGGAGACAATACTTTTTGTTTTCTGAATGAATGCTTGAACAGTGCATATGTCTTTTGAATTTGTTGTTTTGAGAATGTTAAAATTGTTGGCTCTTGAAAGAATGAGGAGAAAGAGAACTGTTATTGAGGATCTGAAAAATCATCAAATTGATTCTTGAAGCAAGAAAAAGCAGTACTCAAAAAAAAATTTCAAAAAAAAAAGAGTGTGCTTAAGAACCCTGGACACCTCTAATTGGGGACTCTAGCAAAGCTGAGTCACAATCTGAAAAGGTTCACCCAATTATGTGTCTGTGGCATGTATGTATCCGGTGGTAATACTGGAAGACAGAGTGCTTTGGGCCACAGCCAAGACTCATACACTAGCTATGTTCAAGAATCATTATACTTAACTAGGAGAATCAATAACACTATCTGAGTTCTGAGTTCTCATAGATGCCAATCATTCTGGACTTCAAAGGATAGAGTGAGATGCCAAAACTGTTCGGAGGCAAAAAGCTACTAGTCCCGCTCATCTAATTGGAACTATGTTTCTTTGATATTTTGGAGTCTATAGTATATTCTCTTCTTTTTATTCTATTTTGATTTTCAGTTGCTTGGGGACAAGCAACAATTTAAGTTTGGTGTTGTGATGAGCGGATAATTTGTACCCTTTTTGGCATTGTTTTTAGTATGATTTTAGTATCTTTTAGTTAGTTTTTAGTATATTTTTAGTGGTTTTTAGTTAAAATTCACTTTTCTGGACTTTACTATGAGTTTGTGTGTTTTTCTGTGATTTCAGGTATTTTCTGACTGAAATTGAAGGTTCTGAGCAAAAATCTGATTCAGAGACTGAAAAGGACTGCAGATGCTGTTGGATTCTGAACTCCCTGCACTCAAAGTGTATTTTCTGGAGCTACAGAAGCCCAATTGGAGCGTTCTCAACGGCGTTGGAAAGTAGACATCCTGGGCTTTCCAGCAATATATGATAGTCCATACTTTGCCCAAGATTTGATGGCCCAAACCGGCTTGGCAAATCACCCTCAGAAATTCCAGCGTTAAACGCCGGAACTGGCATAAAACTTGGAGTTAAACGCCCAAACTGGCATGAAAGCTGGCGTTTAACTCCAGAAAAGGTCTCTACACGAAAATGCTTCAATGCTCAGCCCAAGCACACACCAAGTGGGCCCGGAAGTGGATTTTTCTGTCATTTACTCATTTCTGTAAACCTTAGGATACTAGTTTACTATTAATAGGATCTTTTGACATTGTATCTGTACCTCATGACATTTTACATGTTTCTTTGTGTACATTCCACGGTATGAGTCTCTAAACCCCATGGTTGGGGGTGAGGAGCTCTGCTGTGTCTTGATGGATTAATGCAATTACTACTGTTTCTTATTCAATCATGCTTGCTTCCATTCTAAGATATCACTTGCTCTTAACCCGGATGAATGTGATGATCCGTGACACTCATCATCATTCTCAACTATGAACATGTGCCTGACAACCACCTCTGTTCTACTTTAGATTGAGTAGATATCTCTTGGATTCCTTAACCAGAATCTTCGTGGTATAAGCTAGAACTGATGGCGGCATTCAAGAGAATCCGGAAGGTCTAAACCTTGTCTGTGGTATTCTGAGTAGGATTCAATGATTGAATGACTGTGACATGCTTCAAACTCCTAGCAGGCGGGGCGTTAGTGACAGACGCAAAAGGATCGATGGATTCTATTCCGGCCTGACCGAGAACCGACAGCTGATTAGCCATGCTGTGACAGAGCATAGGAACATTTTCACTGAGAGGATGGGAGGTAGCCATTGACAACGGTGAAACCCTACATACAGCTTGCCATGGAAGGAGCCTTGCGTGTTTGATGAAGAAGACAGTAGGAAAGCAGATTTTCAGAAGATGGAGCATCTCCAAAGCCTCAACCTATTCTCCATTACTGCAAAACAAGTACTTATTTCATGTTCTTTTGCTTTTCACAATCAATCCTGATAATTTCTAATATCCTGACTAAGATTTACAAGATAACCATAGCTTGCTTCAAACCGATAATCTCCGTGGGATCGACCCTTGCTCACGCAAGGTATTACTTGGACGACCCAGTGCACTTGCTGGTTAGTTGTGCGGGATTGCAAAAGTGTTATTGCAATTTCGTGCACCAACAACCCAGGGTCCAGGGGCATCCTTTGGAGGCAATAACAGAGTAGGGTTTCAAGAAAAATATACGACCTAAAAATCCCGACGTCTCTCAAACAAAGAATACAACCCTCTTTTGACAACGAGAGTTCACAAAGAAAAGACACAAGGTGCCATCTAAACAGCCTATCAGCAAAGCAAACTATCAGAACACCAGACATGCAATAGGGAAAGCTTTAAAGACGCTTCCTTTCTCAGAACCAAATGGTTCATTATTTCAAAAAGTTCCAAATCAAGAAGACACAATCAGAGACATTAACAAAAGGCAAAGCCCTAAAAGCATCAACTATCAGGAAATGCAAAAAGATTCATGCAAAGTCAGAAAAACTCTACAAAACACACATTACAACGCTAATCAGACACATCAACAAAGATTCAAACTTTTTCCAAACAAGGAGCCAACGCTTTCTCAAAATTAGGCAAAAAAAGAACGATGTAGAAGAAAGGAGACTAACCTGTAGCAGGAAAGAGACAATAAAATGCCGAAAGATTGAAGCAACAAACAAAGGCCGCACCAGACAATCCCCTTCGAAAAACGAGAGAAAGTGCGAAGATGTGAGAGCTTGAGAGCAAGCAAAAAATGAAGAGTCGTTGGAAAGCAGAAAATAGAAAAATGGGGTCTCAGGAAGCGAGAGAAGACTGAAAGCAAAATCTTTTGGTCAATTCAAAATGAAAATAGGGAAACGGCAAAAAAGGAATTAATGGGCCTTTAAAAAACCCTCGCACATTCCCAAAGCAAAGAAACGCGCGTTTCAAAACTAAAAAGAGTGAAGGAAAACGCTTCACATTCAAAAAAGACTCAAACCAACAAAAATTGCTCGAGCTTAGCTTCTCCAGAAGAGGATGAATGCCTTAAAAGACACAATCTCAAGAGGAAGACCATGCTCAAGCGGGGGCACTGTTCATACCCGAGGTCGAGCTGTACGACCCGAGCTGGTCAACAGCAAATCGACCAACCTGTTCAGACCAGGACTACCCGACCTCTTTATGAAAGAGGTCGGCCAAACCACTACAGAGGCCCAAGAAGGCCCAAACGAAGGAACACGACCCAAATCTAAAGGCAGCTCAAGCCTAGAAAGATAAGGGCGATTTCCTTAAAGATAAGATGACTACACTCAAAGATAAGATAAGATAACTATCTTATCTCCAGCAATGGTCACTCTACGACATTATAAATATACTGGAGCACCCAGGAATAACTCATACGCTGATCCTACTAAAAACCTGCTTAATACCCTTGCTATCTTAAGTATCGGAGTCTTGCAGGTACCACTACCCTCTGGCCACCATCATCAAGTCGGACACCACCGCACCGACTAGTACAGAAGATCTCATCCGACGACCTATAGTTTTAGGTAACCCTTAGAACACCAGGCATGTTGTCCAAAAAGGGTTCTTGAAGGTTTATCATGGGCGTGGCACGCCAGGCATAGTACCCAGAGAAGGTTTTCTAAGATCCACTATGGGCGTGGCACGCCAGTTATGTTCTCTAGAGAAAGATTTCCTAACATCACAATGGGCGTGGCACACCAGTGCTGAGCGTGGCACGCTAGTTATATTTTCCAGAAGAGAGTTCTTCAAGGTTCACTATGGGCGTGGCACGCCAAGGCCAGGTGTGGCACGCCAGTTACATGATCCCAAGAAGAGTTACTGAGCTTTATCTTGGGTGTGGCACGCCAGGCATATTGTCTAGAAAGGAATGCTTGAAGACTTACAGTGGGCATGGCACGCCAGTCTATCTTCCAAGCTGGGCGTGGCACACCAGGTCTAAGGCGTGGCCAGTTGAATTGGCTAGAGAAGGAGCTTTGTCACATTGATAAGGGTGTGGCACGCTAAGACATAGACAAGGCACGCCAATTCAATTGTCCAACGGAGAAGGGAAGGAGCAGCACTATAGGCGTGCCACTTGGTGCTATGGGCGTGGCACGCCAAGCTTGTGAGGCCAAACTCTCATCAATGGGCGTGCCACTTGGTATTTTGGGCATGGCATGCTAACTTTATTTGCACTATGGCCGTGGCACACCAGTCCTGGGTGTGGCATGCCAGTTAACTTGACCAGAGAAGAAGATTGAAGACTCCAACAAGAGCGTGGCACGCCAGGCCAACTTTCCAGAGAAGAAGATTGAATACTTCATCATGGGCGTGCCACTTGAGATCCTGGGTGTGGCATGCCAGTTCATTTTTTCAGAGAGGAAGGAAAAGGGCATCATCATGGGCGTGTCACTTGAGACCTTGGGCGTGGCACGCCAAGTCAACCCTCATCAAGAGAGTGCCACTTGAGACCCTGGGCGTGGAATGCCAAGCCAAACCAATATTCTGGGCATGGCACACCACTCACACGCCACTCACATGCCACCAATAAGATATTATTTCTTTTTGTTTTAATTATAATCTCCTTTCTTTTTGTAATTTCTTATTTCTAGTAATAGGAGTAGTATATATACCCCTTGAAGAGTACCAAAAAGGGGGGCTTGGAACTTTCACTTCACTTTACTTTTACTCTCATCTTCTTCCATCTCTTGTACTTTCTCTAAGCTATGAGTAACTAAACTCCCCCTCATTAGGGGAGGGAGCTTAGTTGTACTTGATGGATTAATACTAGTGAATTTCTTCTTCTCTTCATCTCTCTTTGATTTAATTGAAGGAATTTCGTTCTTCATGCTTAACTTTCAATTATCTTGGAAAAAAGATTGAATGCAATTTGGGTTTCATGGAAACCTTGGAAGAGGAAACATGAAATCAGGCTTGAATTCTCTTCTCACATTGAGTAGATTTGGGTTTTGGGATTTGATAAATGTGACGCTAGATCTACCCATTACTTGGATCTATGAGGTTGTGTGGTATAATCAGGGACTAAGTTTATCTCTCATCATGAGCAATTAGACCAAGGAATTGGCTGATTATCAAGATTTGAGAGATTGAATTACCAAGGAATTGGGATTTAATCAATCATGATTGCCAAGAGGTCAATGAGTTTCATGATTGAAAAAGAAATTATCAGAGTTTAATCTGGAGAATGCAACATCTCCTAACCCCAATGACTCTTCCCCATTCTTATCTTCCCTATTCTTTATAGCTTTGTTTAATTTCTGTTCATAAAACCCATTCCCCTCTACAATTTAGCAATTTATCTTTATGCTCTATACATTCGTGCATTTTGTTGCTTTCTTTACTTTTAAGTCATTTACAATTCTGTCATTTAAAATTCTGCACTCAATACTTATTCTTGATTAGCTTAACTAATTTACCCTATAACTAAAGTTGTTCAATCAATCAATCTTCGTGTGATCGACCTCACTCTCAGTGATTTTTTACTTGACTATAATTTGGTATACTTGCCGAAGGAGTTGTTATAGTGATACATCAATTCTAGCTCATCAAGTTTATGGCGCCATTGCTGGGGATTAATTCTGAATTGACAATGATTAAGTTGATGGGTGCTTAGATTAAGCATTTTCTTTACTTTGTTAATCAATTTTATTTTAGTTCTTCATTTTTCATTATTTTTCTAGCACTTGAAATTGCAAATATCCATTGTATATACTGTTATTTAACTGAGGCACACTAACTGTTTGATGCTTTGCATCACCCAATATTAACTCACCCACCCTTTTTAACAAGAGGGTGTTCACTTGTGGTTTGGATTGTGTTTGTGTTGTGTATGACAGGAAGGAGAGGAGTTGTAACCTCTTACAATTTTGAATCTGAGAGGACATTTCTAAGATTGAAAAGAGACGCAGTGGCAAGAGGAAAAAGGGTAGTTGGTGAAGAAGATGAAGAAGAGAATCCAACCCAAAACATGGAGGGTGAAGTACACAATCATCAAGAGGAGGTTTTTGGTAACCGTGCTCCCCCGCAAGAAAGAAGAATGCTAGGCTCTTTTATCAATCCTAATCTTGGGAATTATGGGAGCAGTATCTTGAGACCCACCATACATGCCAACAACTTTGAGCTCAAACCACAGCGAATCACTCTTGTTCAGAATAGCTGCTTATTCGGAGAAAATGCTCAAGAAGATCCAAATCAACATCTGTCTACCTTCCTGAGAATCTGTGACACTGTGAAAGCTAATGGTGTTCACCCTAACACTTATAGACTGCTTCTGTTCCCCTTTTCTCTTAGGGACAAATCATATAAGTAGCTCAAATCCTTTCCAAAGGAGAGTCTGACAACTTGGGAAGAAGTGGTGAATAAGTTCTTGGCAAAATTCTACCCTCCCCAAAGAATTATCAAGTTGAGGACTGAAGTACAAACCTTCTGACAACAAGATGGAGAGACTCTTTATGAAGCCTGGAGAGGTACAAAGAGCTGACAAGGAGATGTCCTCCGAATATGTTTAATGAGTGGGTGCAGTTACATATTTTCTATGAAGGAATATCTCAAGAGGCGAAGAAGGCCTTAGATCACTCTTTAGGAGGTTCCCTCAATACCAAAAAGACCATTGAAGAGGCCATAGGCATCATAGAAACTGTAGCCAATAATGAGTACTTCTATGCACCTGATAGGAACTCAAGGAGGGGAGTGATGGAGCTAAACCAGATGAATGCTCTATTGGCTCAAAACAAGGTGATCATAGCCCAACTTGCAGCTCTCACCAAGCAAATGGAGATAAATCAGGTATCAACAATCAGCACTCCAACACCAGTGCAAGAAGGAACTAGTCCAGAAGATGAATATAACTGGGAGCATGCCAATTATGTGAACCATTATACCAGACAACCATATGATCCCCATGCTAAAACCTACAATCACATAATGCCCCTTTCCAAATCAATCACCAGTCACACAGCAACCATCTTTAAAACCCAACCAATGGCAATATGCCATCTTCAACTTCACAGCCAAGTCATGATAGTGACAAATTTGCAAGATTAGAGGCCATACTTGCAAATATGGCAGAGGAAGCAGCAATAACAAATGTAAAAACCGATAAGAAGTTGGAGGCCTACCAAGAAGAAGTTAGATCTAATTTAAACAACCAAGGAGCAGCAACAAAAAAATTGGAAGCACAAATTGGATATCTATCCAAACAAATACCCATGTGTACAAATGCATTTTCTAGTGATACCATGACCAATTCAAGGGGAAAATGCAAGGCCATCACATTAAGAAGTAGGATTGTGGTGAAAGAGGCATCTTCAAACCACAACTTACAAGAAGAAGAGGTTGACAAGAACTCATAAATCAAAGAGGAAGAAGAGATACATACTCCTACCCCACCCAAGGAGGTCCTGAAGCACTATGTACCAGAAGAACCATACCTACAGAGGTTAAGAAAAGATGGGAAGGACATCCAGTTTTCTAGGTTCTTGAAGATCTTCAAGATGCTCCAAATCAACATCCCTTTTGCTGAAGCATTAGAGCAAATGCTACTTTATGCTAAGTTCCTAAAGGAGCTCATGACCAAGAAAAGGAACTGGGGAGAAAGGGAAACGATGGTGCTCACAGAGAAATGCAGTGTTATTATACAGAAAAATCTTCCCCAAAAGATGAAGGATCTTGGAAGCTTTCAAATCCCATGCATCATAGGAGACTGATGACACCCAATTGTACGAGTTGGGATTTCTCAAAATAGGACTAACGTTGTAAGTATAGACCCAAAACCAACAATCGGTCACTGACCAATTTGGAAATTCACAAGATATGTCACAACTTAAAACCAATTTAAAAACCGAGAGTAATTGACTCCCGGGTCATCTCCCAAGGAATCACTTAAGAGGTAATGAGTGTGCTAATTCCGGTTGTAGTGATCAAGGGGTTGTCAATGAAGAAATGAACATAATAAGCAATAAAAGAACATGCAAAATTGTAATGATTGAACTAATGAAGAAATTAAAGAACCGACTATGTAATATAAACAAGTAAAGTATAAAAGAAATCAACATAACAATGTATGGAAACTTGAAAGCATAAAAAGGGGTCTTGGCTTGGAGTGAGCTAAGGGTCCTTTCCTTGTTGGAACCACAACTATGACAATTATGTTGGATTAGTCTCACTTGATCAACCCTCACATCGGAAGGTAAGTTAAATGAGCATAAGTGTTCTTAACCCATAAATCCTAAATTGCTTGCTAATTGCCTTAGCAACAACTTAGCGTCAGTGGGAACAAGAACAATTAACAATCCAAGAATTGACACCAAATGTTGGACATTCCAACTCTTGGAACCCGATTGCTCACTTTACCCAAGGCAAGAGACAAAAATTTATCCTAAAATCATGTTTGACATTTTGTCAAACACTTGGTGGACAAAAATCTTAAACATGAGAAAAATAAGAAAAGACTTGAAATTAAAAGCAACAATTGATCTCAATCAACAAGGATAGCATAAGAAAGCATAGAACAAACACCAAACATCAAAATCATCAACAAGAAAGTGAAATTGCAAAAGAGAAGCAAAATTGAGCTATAACTTGAATGAGAAGAAAGAGTAAAGATAATATAACTATAATGAGTAATAACGAGAGAATACTTACAATGAGATTAGTAAAATCCAATGATCAAAAATGGAAATGGCACTTGGAATGTAAAACCCTAATGAAACTCTAATAGAGAAGATGAGAAAACTTAGAGAAAACTAAAACTAAAAACCTTCTATTCTACTCCTAAAACTATACTAATGCTATGCTATGTTCTATTCTTCATTTCCCCCCAATATGAGCTAGAAGACTTAAAAAATGGGCCTCCAAAGCCCCCAAATCGCGAGTCATGTGCCTTTCTAATGAAGTCATGCGCGGACACCTGTGCAGACGCACAAGCGTGTGCATCCGCACACTCTGCGAAAATTCCCTCCTGTGTATACGCACGAGTGTCTGTGCACACGAACACTAGGAGATGCTTGGCGGGACGCGCGACGCGCTCGAATTGATCCACGCGCTCTGCTTGGGCTCCTATGCGGATGCACAAGAGGCTGTACGCACGCACGTGTCTCTGAGCTCACCTCCTTTGATTCTTCATGTTTCCTCCACTTTGCAAGCTCTTCTTCCATTTTCTCCAATCCATTCCTACCTTATACACCTGAAATCACTCACAAACACATCAAGGCATCGAATGGAAGGAAAATGGAATAAAAATAGATCAAACTAAGCACAAAAGAGCATATTTTCATAATCAAGCACAATTTGGGAGGAAAGTTCAAAAGCATGCTATTCAAGGGAATAAGTGTGAGTTTATGTGATAAAATCCATTCAATTCTAACAAAAAATAATCATCAAATATGGATTCGTCAGAGACATTAGCATTAAAAAAGCATTGTGTGATCTGGGAGCTAGCATTAACCTTATGTCCTTGGCCATGATGAAGAGAATGAGAACTGAAGAGGCCAAGCTAACAAGAATGGCCCTTCATCTAGCAGATAGAACACTCAAGTTCCCCTATGGAGTTGTGGAGGACTTGTTAGTTAAGGTGGGTGACTTCATCTTTCTAGCATATTTTGTAATACTTGACATGGAAGAAAAAGCCAATACATCAATTATACTAGGGAGGCCATTTTTAACTACAACTGGAGCCATAATTGATGTACAAAAAGGAGAATCAGTCCTCAGGCTTCATGAAGAAAAGATGGTATTCAATGTTTTCACTGCTTTGAGTTACCCAAAGGAGTCCATTAGAGAGTGTATGATGGTAGACACAATGGAGACACTGGTCCAAGGAGTTCTAGAAGAAGGCAAGCTTGAAGATGCAATGGAGAAAGAGCAACAAGCATGTAGTGAATTACCACAAGAAAGCATAGACAACCCAATCATGCTAGACAAGGCAAGAAAGGAGAAAGTAGAAGCATACAAGCTGGAACTGAAGACTCTGCCTCCAAACTTGAAGTATGCTTACTTGGGGAGCAACAACACGTATCCAGTGATCATCAACTCAACCCTGAGTAAGGAACAAGAGGAGGAGCTCCTTAAGGTGCTGAAACAACACAAGGATGCCATTGGGTGGACCCTTTCTGACTTAAAGGGAATAATCCCTTCAATGTGCATGCATAAGATCCTTTTTAAGGAAGATGCCAAACCATCAATCTAGCCACAAAGAAGGTTGAACCCATCAAAGAAGGAAGTGGTCCAAAAAGAAGTGCTAAAGCTATGGCAAGCAGGGGGTGATTTATCCTATCTCAGATAGTCCTTGGGTGAGCTCTGTTCAAGTAGTCTCCAAGAAGGGAGGAATCACAGTTGTTCCAAATGAAAGGAATGAGCTAATACGAACAAGAACAGTCACCGGATGGCGTATGTGTATAGACTACAGAAAACCCAATGAAGCCACAAGGAAGGATCATTTCCCTCTACCTTTCATGGATTAAATATTGGAAAGGCTTGCTGGGCATGAGTACTATTGTTTCTTGGATGGATATTCAGGCTACAACCAGATTGTAGTGGATCCTAAGGACCAAGAAAAGACATCTTTCACTTGCCCTTTTGGTGTTTTAGCATACAGATGTATGCCTTTTGGTTTGTGCAATGCACCTGCCACATTCCAAAGGTGCATGCTGTCCATTTTTTCTAATATGATTGAGAAATTTATTGAGGTTTTCATGGATGATTTCGCAGTGTTTGGTGACTCCTTCCCTAATTGCTTACACCATCTTGCCTTGGTGCTCAAGAGATGCCAAGAGACTAACCTGGTTTTAAACTGGGAAAAGTGTCATTTTATGGTTACCGAAGAGGTAGTCCTTGGACACAAAATCTGTAAGAAAGCCATAGAGGTAGACAGAGCCAAGGTGGAAGTGATTGAAAAGTTACCCCCATCTTGCAATGTCAAAGCAGTTAGGAGCTTCTTAGGACATGCTGGCTTCTATAGAAGGTTCATTAAAGACTTCTCAAGGATTGCTAAATCATTAAGCAACTTGCTTGTTTCTAATGTACCCTTCATATTTGATAAAGAATGCATGCAAGCTTTTGAGGAGCTTAAAAGTAAGCTCTCCTCTGCACCTATTATAGCACCACCAAGCTGGGAATTGCCTTTTGAATTGATGTGTGATGCATCAGACTTTGCCATTGGTGCTGTATTAGGACAGAGGAGAGACAAGCTAGTGCATGTCATCTATTATGCTAGAAAGGTCCTTAATGAAGCCCAAAGGACCTACACTACCATAGAAAAAAATTCCTTGCTATAGTCTTTGCTTTTGACAAATTCAGATCTTACCTTATTGGTTCTAAAGTAGTTGTATTTACTGACCATGCAGCACTCAAATACTTGTTAACTAAACAAGAATCCAAGCCTAGATTGATCAGATAGATCCTATTACTCTAAGAGTTCAATATTGAAATCAAGAATAGAAGTGGAGCAGAAAATAAGGTGGCAGACCACCTATCAAGGATCCCACACATAAACAATGAAGCACATAGCCCTAGTGTAAATGAGAGCTTCCCAGATGAGCAATTGATGATGCTCCAAGAGGCTCCATGGTTTGCAGACATAGCCAATTTCAAGGCCATTGGAGAGCTACCTTCCAACATCAACAAGCACTTAAGAAGGAAGCTCATCTATAATGTCAAGCATTTCATATGGGATGAACCATACCTCTTTAAGAGGTGTGCTGATGGACTATGATAAACCACTATTTCATGGTTCATCTTGTGCTCAATTGAGTGGTTTTTATCAACTCTTTACCCATTTATTCATACTAATCACATGTTTTACGTTTTTCTTCTGGAATTTGAGCTATGATTGAAAACATGCTTCTTTGGTCTTATATTTGCTAATATTAATCCTCTCTTATTACCATTAGATGCCGTGATATGTGTGTTCAGTGATTTCAGGGATTATAGGGCAGGAATGGCTTGGAGGATGGAAAGGAAGCATGCAAAAGCGGAAGGAATACAAGAAATTGAAGGAACTGCAAAGCTGTCAGCCTGACCCTCTCGCACTAAAATGGGCATAACTTGAGCTACAGAGGTCCAAACGACACAGTACTACTTGCGTTGGAAAGCTAACGTCTGGGGTTTCGATTTGATATATAATATGCCATAGTTGTTCTGACGCTACGCGACGCGAACGCGTCATCCACGCGGACGCATCGCAGTTACGAAAATCAGCGTGGCAGATTTCTTTTCCAGCGATTTCTGGGCTGTTTTCGACCCAGTTTGCGGCCCAGAAAACACAGATTAGAGGTTATAAAGTTGGAGAATCCATTCATTCATAATCAGGCTCTCATAATTCACGATTTTAGGATTAGATGTAGTTTTTAGAGAGAGAGGTTCTCTCCTCTCTCTTAGGATTTAGGATTTTAGGATTTCTATTAGTTTAGTTCAATTCATCTTCATTCCAGGTTCTATATTCCTTCAATATTTATTTTCTACTTTTATTTACTTTGATACTTTTATTTGTATTTGATTTATGTTGCCCAATTGGCTTATGAACCTTTCCATGTTATGACTTGAATTTATATTTAGACGTAGTTTGATTGTTTTGTTTATATGAATGCTTTTAATTTAATTTAGATATTTTCCCTTTTGGCTTTAGTTGATTAATTGGTGACTCTTGAGTTATCAAACTCATTGTTGATTGAAAATTGGAATTCTTCAAGAATTGATTCGAGATCCAATAACTCTAACTTTTCCCAAGGAAAGACTGGGACTTGAGGATTCGAATTAATTCATCCACTTAACTTACCTTCATAGTTAGAGGTTAACAAAGTGGGAGAAAAATCCAATTCTCATCATAATTGATAAGGATAACTAGGATAGGGCTTCCAGTTCTTCATACCTTGCCAAGAGATTTTATTATTGTTAATTTATTTTACTTGTCATTTAAATATATCTGTGCCCATTGCACAAACTCCAAAACCCCAATTTACAAACTCATAACCAATAATAAGAACATACCTCCCTGCAATTCCTTGAGAAGACGACCCGAGGTTTAAATACTTCGGTTAACAATTTATTTAGAATCTATACTTATAACACGACTTTATGAAAATCTTTAAAGCATGCAATTGACACCAGACTTAAAACATGACATAAGAATAAAAAAAGAAACACAAAATATTTTTGATTTTTATGATTTTATGATTTTTTTTGGATTTTTATTAAAATTTTTTTTCGAAAATATTTTTGGAAAAAAACGAAAAAGAAAAGAAAATTTTTGAAAAAGTTTTTGAAAAGAAAATTACCTAATCTGAGCAACAAGATGAACCGTCAATTGTCCATACTCGAACAATCCCCGCCAACGGCGCCAAAAACTTGGTGGACGAAATTGTGATCAACAATATTGGCTCTTTGGTATGTGCACAAAAACATTAATTCAGCACTTCCTTTCCACAATCTCGTTCAACTAACCAGCAAGTGTACTGGGTCGTCCAAGTAATAAACCTTACATGAGTAAGGGTCGATCCCACAGAGATTGTTGGTATGAAGCAAGCTATGGTCTCCTTGTAAATCTCAGTTAGGCAGATTAAATTGGTTTATGGGTTTTTGAATAATTAATAATAAATAGAAAATAAAATAAGATAGAAATACTTATGTAAATCAATAGTGGGAATTTCAGATAGGTGTATGGAGATGCTGTATTCCTCTTGAAACTCTACTTCACTACTCACTCTTCCTTCAATCCTTCTTACTCCTTTCCATGGCAAGCTGTATGTAGGGCATCACCATCATCAATGGCTACTTTCAATCCTCTCGGGAAAATGGTCCTATGCGCTGTCACTGCACGGCTAATCGTCTGGAGGCATCACCCTTGCTGATAGCTACATCCCATCCTCTCAGTGAAAATGGTCCAAATGCTCTGTCACAGCACGGCTAATCATCTCTCGGTTCTCAATCAGGTTGGAATAGAATCCATTGATTCTTTTGCATCTGTCACTAACGCCCAGCCTTCAGGAGTTTGAAGCTCGTCATAGTCATTCAATACCGGAATCCTACTCGGAATACCACAAACAAGGTTAGACTTTCCGGATTCCCAGGATCTTACTCGGAATACCACAGACAAGGTTAAACTTTCCGGATCCTCATGAATGCCGCCATCTATCTAGCTTATACCACGAAGATTCTGTTGGGGAATCTAAGAGATATGCGCCCGGCCTAAGGTAGAACGGAAGTGGTTGTCAATCACGTGCGTTCATAGGTGAGAATCATGATGAGTGTCACGGATCATCACATTCATCAAAGTGTTGTGCAACCTATATCTTGGAATAAGAATAAAAGAGAATTGAATAGAAAGTAATAATAATTGTATTGAAACTTGAGGTACAGCAGAGCTCCACACCCTTAATCTATGGTGTGCAGAAACTCCACCGTTGAAAATACATAAGTGAAAGGTTCAGGCATGGCCGAATGGCCAGCCCCCTAAAACGTGCTCAATGGCCTCCTAAGATGAAGAATAAATCAAAACTGAGACCAAAGATGAAACGTGGTCAAAAGACCTCTAATACACTAGTTAAATGTTCTATTTATAATAAACTAGCTACTAGGGTTTACATGAGTAAGTAATTGATGCATAAATCCACTTCCGGGGCCCACTTGGTGTATGCTTGGGCTGAGCTTGATCAATCCACGAGCTGAGGCTTTTCTTGGAGTTGAACTCCAAGTTATGACGTGTTTTGGGCGTTCAACTCCGGATCATGACGTTTTTCTAGCATTTAACTCCAGACAGCAGCATGTACTTGGCGTTCAACGCCAAGTTATGTCGTCAATTTCCGAATGAAGTATGGATTATTATATATTGCTGGAAAGCTCTGGATGTCTACTTTCCAACGCCGTTGAGAGCGCGCCAATTGGAGTTCTGTAGCTCCAGAAAATCTATTTCGAGTGCAGGGAGGTCAGATTCCAACAGCATCAGCAGTCCTTTTGTCAGCCTTTTTCAGAGTTTTGCTCAAGTCCCTCAATTTCAGCCAGAAATTACCTGAAATCACAAAAAAACACACAAACTCATAGTAAAGTCCAGAAATGTGAATTTAACATAAAAACTAATGAAAACATCCCTAAAAGTAGCTTGAACTTACTAAAAACTACCTAAAAACAATGCCAAAAAGCGTATAAATTATCCGCTCATCAATGGCCATCCACGCGATCGTGTCACCCACGCGACCGCGTCACCCAGATTTTTTTGGCAAAATGCAATTCAAACAGAGAGTTGTGCGAATGCAAGGTTGCACTCCCGCCACTAGCACAAATCAAGTGACGCGATCGCGTGACCCATGCGTCCGCGTCGCCTGACCTTATTGCGCACCACGCGGCCGCGTCACCCACGCGACCGCGTCACCAGCGTCGCACACCTTAACCTAATAGGCCAAAATATTTTATCTTTTCTTCCCCAATCCTAATTTTTCCTCCCTCCTTTCTTACTTACTTCTTCTTCCCTTCTTTCCCTTCTCATTCTTCTTATCTTTCATTTTCTTTTACTTAATTGCATACTTTCATTCATTGCATTATTTTCATTGGTGTTGAAATTTTATTTGGGTCATTGTTTTTTCTATATTTTTGTGGATTATTTGACAATTATATGTTACTTTTTAAAGGGTTGCTTGCATGTTCAATTTAATACTTTCAAATAGCTTATTTACCATGCATGCTATGTGTTTGTGAAAACGCCCGTATGGCATTGTGCACTATTTTTAAGATTTATTTTAATCTACTACTATAAATGCTTGCTTTTCCCAAAACTCTTTTTATATTTTATTAATTAAATATAATTGTTATTACAAACATGTTGTTAGTTTGAAAGACTTGGTAATCTAACTTTGTCATTGAATGTTTGATCTATGCTACTCATGCCTTTGCCAGCATGCCAATAAACACCTTGCATTCACTTGTTATCATATGCACTAGCTATTTTTCATTGATGACTTTTCACATGTACTCATGAGCGTGTGTTAACATCATTCTTCTTTATTGTGCATTGATTACCACCTTTTCCGCTCTCTTCCTTGCTCTAACCCTTAGCTTTAAAAGTTACTTTCTTTTTCCCTTTTCAGGATGGCCACTAAGAAAGGTAAAGAGAAAGCTACTCCCAAACCACCGGCAAGGAAAGGAACAAAAAGAGCCCCAGTTGAGGAACCACAACCCCCATCCACTTAGACATCTCAGCATGCACCGAGGACGGTGCAATCTTTAAGTGTGGGGAGGTTGATACCGACTTCCGTGGGTTAGTTACTTCCTATTTTAACACCAATGTTTAAATTTCTTTGTTAAATTAGTTGTTGCATTTGCATGTGTCTGATTTTATGCATTTAGTTACTACTTGGTTGAACTAATATTTTTTTTTCAAGAAATTTTTATAGTATTTCACTAATTTAAATTGAAAAAAAAATTAAAATTTTCTATGTGTTAAATTTGTTTGAAGTTGTATTTGGAACATGGTTTTTGAGCCAAAGAACACACAACCTGTGAGATTTGAGCTTATTTACATGGTTACATTATTTAACCATAATATTTATTTTTGTGTGTTTTCTTCTCTATAATTGCAATCTTTGCTTTGTTCCATTCTATATGTCCATTATTTAGTGTATTTACATGCTTGCATATGATTGAGGCCATTATTTGATTCTAGCTCACTTATCCCAAATTAGCCTACCTTTTACATCACCCTTGTTAGCCCCCTTTGAGCTTTTAATCCCCTCTTGTTTTATAACCACATTACTAGCCTTAAGCTGAAAAACAAAATAAAAATCCCAAGTTGAATCCTTGGTTAGCTTAAGATAGAAATTGTATATTGTTTAAGTGTGGGGAACCTTATGGGAACATGGATGATAAAAACAAAGGTAGAAAGTTAAAAAGAATAAAGACATTTCAAAATAAAAGTTTTGGAAAGCATGCTCATGTGAAATCAAAATAATTAAATTACCATGTGCATTGAAAAAAAAATATTAAGTAATTAAATAAGGGGATACAAAAAAAAGGAGAGAGAAAAGAAAAGAGAAGAAAAATAATATTACCCTAAATGCAAAATAAAAAGGATCAATGCACATGGGACAAAATTCAAAAATAAGTTTGATACATGAGCTTGTAATACAAAAGTGGGAAAAATTTGGGTAGTTAGGTAAAGTATTCTAAAATTGTATAAAGTATGTATATGTTAGGTGAGATCTTAGACTAATCAAGGATTCACTTTATAAAGCTCACTTGGCCATACATATATCCTTACCTTTACCTCAGCCCCGTTACAACCCTAAAAAGACCTCATGATGTTTGCATTGGTATGCTAAATATTCGTTGATTGGTTAGATGAAGAACAAGGTTTAGAAAGCATGACTAGGGAAGAGTAGAGTGATTAACCCTAGACACTTGAGAGATTAGAGTGATATACACTTCCTGTGAGGGTTCAATGCTTGATTCTATGTTCCCTACATTCATGAGCTATCTTCTTACAAGTTTACTTGTCTTTATTTTATATGATTTGAATTAGTGGAATTTGAATTATTTTTTTTCTTGGAGAACTTATTTACTTTTAACCAAGTAGGTAGAATCTTTTTTGCATGTAGTTGCATTCATATAGATAGGTTGCATTTCATACATTCTACCATTCCCCTTCACTCTTTTAGTTCTCTTGAGCTTAGCATGAGGACATGCTAATGTTTAAGTGTGAAGAGGTTGATAAACCACTATTTCATGGTTCATCTTGTGCTCAATTGAGTGGTTTTTATCAACTCTTTACCCATTTATTCATACTAATCGCATGTTTTACGTTTTCCTTCCGGAATTTGTACAATGATTGAAAACATGCTTCTTTGGTCTTATATTTGCTAATATTAATCCTCTCTTATTACCATTAGATGCCATGATATGTGTGTTCAGTGATTTCAGGGATTATAGGGCAGGAATGGCTTGGAGGATGGAAAGGAAGCATGCAAAATCGGAAGGAATACAAGAAATTGAAGGAACTGCAAAGCTGTCAGCCTGACCCTCTCGCACTAAAACGGTCATAACTTGAGCTACATAGGTCCAAACGACACGGTTCTAGTTTTGTTGGAAAGTTAACGTCCGGGGCTTCAATTTGATATATAATATGACATAGTTGCTCTAACGCTAGGCGATGCGAACGCGTCATCCACGTGGACGCATTGCAGTTACGAAAATCAGCGTGGCAGATTTCTTCTCCAGCGATTTCTAGGCTGTTTTCGACCCAGTTTGCGGCCCAGAAAACTAAGATTAGATGCTATAAAGTGGAAGAATCCATTCATTCATAATCAGGCTCTCACAATTCACGATTTTAGGATTAGATGTAGTTTTTAGAGAGAGAGGTTCTCTCCTCTCTCTTAGGATTTAGGATTTTATGATTTCTATTAGTTTAGTTCAATTCATCTTCATTCCAGGTTCTATATTCTTTCAATATTTATTTTCTACTTTTATTTACTCTAATACTTTTATTTGTATTTGATTTATGTTGCCCAATTGGCTTATGAACCTTTTCATGTTATGACTTGAATTTATATTTAGACGTAGTTTGATTGCTTTATTTACATGAATGCTTTTAATTTAATTTAGATATTTTTCCTTTTGGCTTTGGTTGATTAATTGGTGACTCTTAAGTTATCAAACTCATTGTTGATTGAAAATTAGAATTCTTCAAGAATTGATTCGAGATCCAATAACTCTAACTTTTCCCAAGGAAATACTGGGACTTGAGGATTCGAATTAATTCATCCACTTAACTTACCTTCATAGTTAGAGGTTAACAAAGTGGGAGAAAAATCCAATTCTCATCATAATTGATAAGGATAACTAGGATAGGACTTCTAATTCTTCATACCTTGCCAAGAGATTTTATTATTGTTAATTTATTTTACTTGTCATTTAAATATACCTGTGCCCATTGCCCAAACTCCAAAACCCCAATTTACAAACTCATAACCAATAATAAGAACATACCTCCCTGCAATTCCTTGAGAAGACGACCCGAGGTTTAAATACTTCGGTTAACAATTTATTTAGGGGTTTGTTACTTGTGACAACCAAAACGTTTGTACGAAGGGATTTCTGTTGGTTCAGAATCTATACTTACAATGCGACTTTATAAAATTCTTTACTAGCAAAAATCCTAACGTCAGACTACTAAGAAGATGCATTTCCTATGAAGAAGGACAAGAGGTCCTTTGGCATTGCCATAGATCTACTTATGGAGAACACTTTAGTGGTGAAAGGATTGCAGCCAAGGTTTTGTAGTATGAATTTTTCTGGCCTACCATCTTCAAAGATGCAAAAGAGTTTGTGACAAGATGTAATGAGTGTCAAAAAACTGGCAACCTACCCAAAAAGAATGAGATGCCACAGAGGTTTATCATGGAATTAGAATTGTTTGATGTTTGGGAAAATGATTTCATGGGGCCTTTCCCATCCTCATACTCAAATAGCTACACCTTGATAGCTGTGGACTATGTGTCCAAGTGGGTAGAAGCTATAGCAACAACAACTAATGACAAAAAAATAGTGATAAACTTCTTGAGAAAAAAACATATTTAGCCAGTTTGGGGTTCCAAGAGCTCTTATAAGTGATGGGGAAAGTCACTTTTGCAACAAGCAACTAGAGACACTCCTCCTCAAATATGCTGTTAAGCACAAGGTAGCCACCCTATACCATCCACAAACCAATGGTCAAGCAGAAATTTCAAACAGAGAGCTTAGGAGGATCATTGAGAAGACCATTAGGACTTTAATGAAAGATTGGTCCAAGAAGTTGGATAATGCTTTATGGGCTTATAGAACAGCTTTTAAGACACCTATTGGCATGTCTCCATACCAATTAGTGTATGAAAAAGCTTGTCATTTGCCTGTGGAGCTTTAGCATAGAGCATTTTAGGCTCTAAAGATGCTAAATTTTGTCAATCAAGCTGTTGGAGAAAAGAGGTTGTTGCAACTGAATGAATTGGATGAATTCAGAACTCAAGCCTATGAAAATGCTAAAATCTATAAAGGGAAGACAAAGAAATGGCACGATAAAAGGCTATCAAAAAGGGAATTTGCAGAAGGCCAAAGGGTTCTCCCATACGACTCAAGACTCAAATTCTTCCCAGGAAAGCTTAAATCAAGATAGTCAGGACCCTTCACAATCATTAGGGTTTCTCCTTATTGTTATGTAGAACCCATAGATGAAAAAGAACAGAGGACTTTCACTGTCAATGGCCACAGGCATAAGCTTTACTTGGGGGAATCACTGAAAGAGCAAAGAGTAAACTACAACCTCAGCTGAAGAGGAAGAACCGTCAAGCTAGTGACGTCAAAGAAGCACTAGTTGGGAGGCACCCCAACATTCACTTTAGTAGCTTTATATTTCTTTTTAGCTTTAGAGTGTTTTTAGTTTTTCTTGAAGTTCAACTTTGCATATTTCATTATGTGATGTTCCTTAATTGGGTTGGAAAACTTGCTGAAGAACTAAGTTTGGTGTGGCCACCAGCCCACTTAATTTTTGAACTTACATGACAATATGTTAAATGATCTTATGAGTAAGCCAAAAAGTTAAGTTTGGTGTGGCCACCATCATAAGAAATTTTGTTGAATTTTGGATCCAAAGAAATTGAGCCCAATAAATTGTATCTTAATACACCCAGTAACATGGTGAGATAAATAAAAAGGGACCTAATTTCATACACATAGAGTGGAAGTGAAAGGGTATGAAGAATTAAATACCTTCCACTCATGGGGAATATAATAAAGTCTAATCATGAGCACCAGTTACCAGATGCAATGAAGTTAAGTTTGGTGTCCAAAAGACACACACAATAAATACCAATTAAGTGGAAAGAAATGAAATAACTCTTCGTTTGATCACTAATGTGAACACTTGGAACTGCAATTTCAGGAAGGAAGTGGGGCCCACAATACATTGATCACTCATCAAGTCAGGGGAGTCAAAGTGTACTTCACACTTTGAAACTCACAATTTGAAGAAAAGCTGAACCACTTTTAAGAGGGCGCTTCCCCACACTAGGCGCTAAACCCCATCCTGAAAATTCAATTTGGCCAACACCCTTCCATATTCTTCTCCCCTCCCTTATAAATTACACTCCCCCACCTCTTTTCATCACACCACATACAACCCTTATCTCTTTCGAAATCACCACTCTCTCTTCTTTACTTTCTTGCTTTCTTTCTTGATTAGGACAATCAAGTCTCAAGTTTAGTGTTGAGCAAAATCCTTTTGCTTTGCTTTTCTTCTCCTTCTTTCTTCTACCACTTCTTTATCACACTCCACAAATGGCACCACCAAAAGTTTCTGGCTCAAAGAAGAGAAAGACCAAGAAAACCTCTGGCTCTTCAAGCTACAATGAGCACATGTTCCTTTCATTCTTCCACCAAAACTAATTATTTGGGTGGGTGAGTGAGAGAAAAATCATCCTAGAGGTTGGCTTCTAATTGGGAAGGGATGAGCACAGAGAAATCAACATTGAGATCAATAGTAGGGGATGGATAGCACTATATAATCTACCAAAGAAAGTGGTGGTGGGTTAGTAAGAGAGTTTTATGCTAATGCTGTTCCACAACCAGGCCAACAACTCACTTACCTAAGTTTTGTGAGGAGGAAAGACATTGATTACAGCCCTGCAAACTTAGAAAGAATGGTGAAAGTGAGGTGCACAAGATCCACTCGGAGCTGTGAAGAAAGAGTGAAGCAAATTATGAATGAGATATGTGTCCTCAACACTGAATGGATCAAGGATAAAGATGGGAGACCAAGCTAATTGAGAATGAGAGACTTGTGTCCCCAAGCAAGAGAATGGTTGGACTTTGTGAGGAAGTCCCTTAACCCTACTTCCAACACCTCAGAGGTAACTATGGAAAGAGTTGTGCTAATCTATAGCATCATGAAGGGGGAAAATGTCAATGTAGGAGAGATGATTGCAAGCAACATTCATAGGGTGCTAACAAGCACCAAAGACAGTACAAGGCTGGCTTTTCCTAGCATCATTTAGCGTCTATATGATTAGGCTGGAGTAGAGACTAGTGCAGATGAAACATTGCTAGAGCAAGACAAGCCAATAACTGCCAAGAAGATGGAAAAAGTGGTGGCTCCTAACCCATTACAAAGGGCAAGAGAGCATAAGGCCCATGTGCAAGCACCACAAGAGCCACCACACCAAGAAAAGCCATAATTCCAAGCACCAATTCCACCATTCCAAGCACCAATTCCAGAAGGTTTTAATTGGGAGCAAATACAGAGAAATATCCATCAAATGCAAGGAGACATCAACCAACTCATGGAACAACAAAAACACTGGGAGCAAATGCAAGAGGGCATCCAGTAGCTGTAGGGAAATATGGATCAAATCAGGGAGCAGCAAGGGTAATTGCATTGGAGAGATAAGCAAGGCAGCCTCAACAAGATCATAGAGCAACAAATGGTTCAACAGAGGAACCTTGCTGAGTTTAGGTCATTGTATGAAGCTAGAACTACTTCAAGAAGGCAGTATCATATAAATACACAAGCGAAGCTGAATCATTTGTGCAATGCAGTAGCTACCCTGAACCCAAACTATCCCACATTTTTGCAAGGGATGGAAGAGCTAAGTGTTAGGTAGGAGGAAATTCTAGGTAAGCACAAGGAGGATGAGAGGAATTTCATGAGAAAGCTAGGCTTTTAGAAGCCAAAGGACACTCAAGCACAAGAAGGAGTCTTAACAAAGAAGAATGGTGATGATTCCTCTAAGAAAAAGGATGAAGGGAAGGGACCAATGCCCTGATCAGCATCATGATGAGCAAAGGTGGTTGAGTCCCGATTGGGAAGCTATTGTCTAACTTTATTGCCTAGTAGTTCTTTTAATATGCTTGTTGTTTGTTTTTCTGAATTAAGAGTTTTTTTATGAGTCCTTTAGTTAACAGTTTTATTTTGACAAAGAAAATGTTAAATGCTATCTTTACAATATCAATAAAATTTGGTTTGTTTCCAAAAAGAGTTAATGATGAGGTGTTTGCAAAATAAAAGTAAGGAATTATGACCTAAGTAAGTTTAATTCAAAATAAGAGATGAGGAGCAACTATAAAATAATGAATTGAAGTGTGGGAGGTGAGTAATTCATAATGAAACAACTAGACATAGAGGACAAAATAAGTAGATTCTAAGGATGACCCTTGAACATAAATAGATCCAAGAAGTAGTAAGTATGACCCAAGGCTCTGAGTATCAACTACAAGGAAGAAAAGAAAGAAACAAATGGCTTAAAGAGTCAAGATCCTAGTAGATGCTTGTGGTGAAGATATGTCAAGAAGATAAACCTGAGCAAGTAAATTCTTAGAGGTGTCTCAACACCTAGTACCCTAAAACCAACTGGATTGGGAGTGCTAATTGAAAGCTTACCTTAAAGGGTCGTCTTAAGACAAAATATTTAGAGTCGTTGTCAATCAAAGAAACAGATGAATAATGAAAGAGAAAAAAAGAACAATCAAAAGAAAAAGAACACCCTTACTACTTCAAGGTGACAATCAATAAAAGGGGGCTCTAGAAGCAAGCACTTAAAGAGGTCCTCAAAGGTCTAAGAGCTTCATTGTGATATGAAAGCAAATAACAAACTTCATGCATGATTTGACACTTAGTCTTTATCTCTAATTGTTGATTGCATTCTCTTAAGATCCAAGTTTCAATTATTTAGAACAATTCACATTGATTTTCTTGAGGACAAGCAAAAATTAAGTTTGGTGTTGTGATGACTTGCATCATTTACCTCTTTCTCTCATCAAAAAGGGCCATAAAAGTAATAAATCCTAATTGATTTAATGCATTGCTAAGAGCTATATCATGAATTTATGGGATATTGCTTTAAATTGAGTTCTTGCTTGCATTTCAGTTGAAAAGAGCAACAAAAGAGGAAGACAACAAGCAAAGGTGACTAGGCGTTTGTGTGGGCGTGCCACTTCAAGCAAACACCAAGATCTTAAAGTGGGCGTGGCACACCACTGCTGGGTGTGGCACGCCAGACATAGTATCCAGAGGAGGAATTTCAAGTTTCACTCTGGCGTGGCACGCCACTACTGGTCGTGGCACGCCCACTATGCCTTCCAGAGAAGAGTTCCTAGAGCTTTGCAACAGGCGTGGCACGTCACTCCTAGGCGTGACACGTCAGGCATATCCAGAGAGGGTTCTTAAAGGTTTATCATGGGCGTGGCACGCCAAGCAGAGTACCCAGAGAAGGTTTTCCAAGATCCACTATGGGCGTGGCACACCACTGTTAGGTGTGGCACGCCAGTTATGTTCTCCAGAGAAGGATTTACTAACATCACAATGGGCGTAGCGCGCCACTGCTGGGCATGGCACGCCAGTTATATTTTCAAGAAGAGAGTTCTTCAAGGTTTACTATAGGCGTAGCACGCCAAGGCCAAGCGTGGCATGCCACTTACTTGATCCCGACAAGAATTACTAAGCTTTATCATGGGCGTGGCATGCCACTGCTGGGCGTGGCACTCCATGCATATTGTCCAGAAAGGAATGCTTGAAGACTTACAGTGGGCATGGCAGGCTAGAGCTGGGTGTGGCACGCCAAGTCTGTTTTTTATCAAGGGCTCTCCAAGTTTTATAAAGGGCGTGGCACGCCAGTTTTATCTTCCAAGCTGGGTGTGGCACGCCAGGTCTAAGGCGTGGCATGCCAGTTCAATTGGCCAGAGAAGGAGCTTTGTCACATTGACAAGGGCGTGGCACGCCAAGACTTGGGCGTGGCACGCCAATTCAATTGCCCAGAGGAGAAAGGAAGAAACATTACTGTGGGCGTGCCACTTAGTACTACGGGCATGGCACGCCAAGCTTGTGAACCCAAACTCTCATCAATGGGCATGCCACTTGGTATTTTGGGCGTGGCACGCCAACTCTATTCGCACTATGGGTGTGGCATGCCAGTCCTGGACATGGCACGCTAGTTCACTTGACCAGAGAAGAAGATTGAAGAGTCCAACAAGGGCGTGGCACACCAGACCTGGTTGTGGCACTCTAGGTTAACTTTCTAGAGAAGAAGATTGAATACTTCATCATGGGCGTGCCAGTTTGAGACCCTGGGCATGGCACGCCAGTTCATTTTTTCAGAGAGGAAGGAAAAGGGAATCATCATGGGCGTGCCACTTGAGACATTGGGCATGGCACACCAAGCCAACCCTCATTGTGGGCGTGCCACTTGAAGCTCTGGGCGTGACACGCCAATTCAAGATCTCATCAAGGGTGTGTCACTTGAGATCCTGGGCGTGGAATGCCAAGCCAAACCAATATTCTGGGTGTGGCACGCCACTCACACGCCACTCACATGCCACCAATGAGATATTATTTCTTTTTGTTTTAATTGTAATCTCCTTTCTTTTTGTAATTTCTTATTTCTAGTAATAGGAGTAGTGTATATACCTGATAAACCACTATTTTATGGTTTATCTTGTACTCAATTGAGTGGTTTTTATTAACTCTTTACCCACTTATTCATACTATTTGCATGGTTTTATATTTCCTTCCTAATTATGTGTTTTGATTGAAAACATGCTTCTTTGATCTTATATTTGCTTATTATTAATCCTCTCTTATTACCATTAGATGCCTTGATATGTGTGTTAAGTGTTTTCAGAGATTATAGGGCATGAATGGCTCAGAGGATGGGAAGAAAGCATGCAAAAGAGGAAGGAATGCAAGAAGTTGGAGAAATTGCTAAGTTGTCCAACCTGACCTCTCTGCACTCAAACGGCTATAACTTTAGCTACAGAGGTTCAAATAACGCGGTTCCAGTTGCGTTGAAAAGCTAACGTCCGGGGTTTCGATTTGATATATAATATGATATAGTTTCCCTGATGCTAGGTGACGCGACCGCGTGATCCATGCGGCCGCGTCGCAATGACGAAAATCCAGCGCGGCCAAATTCGAAACCAGCGAATTCTGGACTGTTTCTGACCCAGTTTGCGGCCCAGAAAACACAGATTAAAGGCTATAAAGTGGAGGAATGTATCCATTCATAGAAGGCTCTCATAATTCACTTCTCATGATTTAGATTAGTTTTGAGAGAGGTTCTCTCCTCTCTCTCTTAGGATTAGGATTAGGATTAGAAATTAGGATTTTTAGAAACTAGGATTTAGGACTTCTCTTAGCATTTTAGAGTGACTCTCGATCCAGGTTCAATATTCCTTTTTCTATTTAAATCTCTCTTTTATATTTTGATTACTCTGAAGCTTTTATTATGTTTGATTGATGTTGCCCAATTGGCTATTGATATTTTCTGTGTTAGAATTGACATTTTTATTTAATGATATTTGAGGTATTTCAGTTTACTATTGCTCTCTTTGATTTATGTTATTTTTGCTTCCCGTCTGAGGATATTTTCACTCTAGCAATTTTACTTTTTTCCCTTTTGTCCTTGGTTAAATAATTGGTAACTCTTGATTTGTCAAACTCACTGTTGATTGAAAATTGGAATTAATTCATCCACTTAACTTGCCTCCATAGTTAGAGGTTAACAAAGTGGGATTAAAATTCAATCTTCATCACAACCGATAAATCTGCACTTCCAATTTATCATACCTTGCCCAAAAGTTTGCTTTACAGTATTTATTTATTTTAATTGCCATTTAATTTATTTGCTATATTTATTCCTCATTCTCAAAACTCCAATTTTACCTTTTTCATAACCAATAATAAGAACATACCTCCCTGCAATTCCTTGAGAAGACGACCGGAGGTTTAAATACTCGGTTATCAATTTTAAAGGGGTTTGTTACTCATGACAACCAAAACGTTTGTACGAAGGGATTTCTGTCGGTTTAAAGACTATATCTACAACGCGAATGTTTTTATGAAATTCTTTACTGACAAAAATCCTAACGTCAGTACCCCTTGAAGAGTACTGAAAAGGGGGCTTGGAACTTTTACTTCACTTTACTTTTACTCTCATGTTCTTCCATCTCTTGTACTTTCTCTAAGCTATGAGTAGCTAAACTCCCCCTCATTGGGGGAGAGATCTATGTTGTACTTGATGGATTAATGCTTCTGAATTTCTTCTTCTCTTCATCTCTCTTTGATTTGCTAGAAGGAATGTCATTCTTCATGCTTAGCATTCAATTATCTTAGAAAAGAGATTGAATACAATTTGGGTTTCATGGGAACGTTGAAAGAGGAAACATGAAATCAGGCTTGAATTCCCTTCTCACATTGAGTAGATCTGGGTATTGGGATTAGATAAATATGACGCTAGATCTACCTATTACTTGGATCTATGAGAATGTGTGGTATAATTAGGGACCAAGTTTATCTCTCTTCATGAACAATTAGACCAAGGAATCGACTGATTATCAAGATTTGAAAGATTAAATTATCAAGGAATTGGGATTCAATCAATCATGATTGCCAAGAGGTCAATGAGTTGCATGATTGAAAAAGAGATGATCTGAATTTAATCCAAAGAATGCAACATCTCCTAACCCCAATGACTCTTCCCCATTCTTATTTTCCCTATTCTTTATAGCTTTGTTTAATTTCTGTTCATCAACCTATTCCCCTTTACATTTCAGTCATTTACATTTCAGCAATTTATCTTTATGCTCTTTACATTGCTGCATTTTATTGCTTTCTTTACTTTTAAGTCATTTACAATTCTATCATTTAAAATGATGCACTCAACACTTATTCCTGATTAGCTTAACTAAATTATCCTGTAACTAAAGTTGTTCAATCAATCAATCCTCGTGGGATCGACCTCACTCCCAATGAGTTTTTACTTGACGATAATTCGGTATACTTGCCAAAGGAGTTATTGTAGTGATACATTAATTCTAGCTCATCACTCAACAACTCAATGCACTAACTAAACAAGTAGGGAATATGCAAGTCTCAATAGTGGACATGCAAGGAATGGCGTGTGATTTTTGTGGAGGAGTCCACAAGAGTGTAGATTGTAAGCTATTCAAGAATGATCAAGCATCCGCTGAGCAAGTAATTTTTATGGACAATGTATATAGATCACACAATGATTCATTCTCCAAGACTTACAATCCAAAATGGAGAAATCACCCTAACTTTCGATGGCGCAATCAAACCTCAAGGCAAACTAACTTTAACAACCCTCAAAACAATTTTTGCACCCCTACCTAGTAGCCTCGCACACACTCTGCGCCTTCACAAAATATTCAAAATCCTTCCCCTCTTGAGATTTCCATGGAGAAACTCTCTCAAACCACATCCACCTTTGTCCCACAAACCTTAAATTTCATGCAAAAAACTAGATCTAGCTTCAAGAACCCAGAGGCAAGTGGGTCAAATTGCTAAGCAAATGGCAGAGAAACCCACAAATGCCTTCCCAAGCGACATAGTATAAATTCTAAAAGAAGAATGCAATGCCAGAAATGTGATAAATGGCGAAGTGGTGGGTAAAGAAGCCACAAGCAGTGACAAGCAACCTGAGGAAGCTATAGAGGATTCCAACCACCAACAAGAAGATATCACTGCATCACCAATTCAAGCCCCAAAAGAGAAAGCACCAGAGAAGGCAAAAGCGCAAGATACAAGCCTAGAATTCCATTCCATCAAAGGCTACAAAAGGAGACCAAGGACAAGCAATTCTTTAAGTTTTTGGAAATTTTTAGAAAATTACAAATCAATATTCCTTTTGCTAAATCTTTGGAACAATTGCCACTTTTTGCTAAGTTTATGAAGGAGCTAATTGTAATACCCTCACTATCAGAATGGCACGCTTTCCAATACGCCACTCTGATAGCAAGAATATTATGATGACTATATATATTTAATAATAAGATATGGGCCTTTAATTTGAAACCATATCGCTGCTTTCTTTAAAAAATAAAAAATACTTTTTAATTTCAATCAAGCATGCATATATAACTCATTTCAAATCACAATCCAAATATATATATATATATATATATATATATATATATATATATATAGACAATAATATACAAAAATTAAATGCGCAGAAAAAACTCCTTAAACTCTTCGTCCGTCCTGAAAAAAAAGATCTGTAGGGGGTGGAAACATCGTCCTTGCTGGTTCTCAGTAGAGTATTTTTAAGAATTGTCATAAGAGGATATTTAAAAGAAAAATGTTTTTCGATTGGAGTCATCAATCGCTCGTCTTATGAATCTTTTTGAAGATCAACTGTTAATCATCCAAAAATCCAAACTTTTTTCGAAAACCATTAGTTAATTACCCAAAATCCAAATTCATATTTTGAATTTATAAAAACTCCAATTAAACACAATATCTCGTAACCTTTTTCTACATTTACCAAAGGAGTAATTTCTTCCTCGAGCTCTCATTCTCGGCGCTGCTCTCTCTCTCTCCCTTTGCGGTTCTGTTTTCTCGACAGCGACGTTGCGCAGTGATGGCATGACGGCGAGCTAGACGAGGTTGGGCGTAACGGGGTGCAGTGGCAGCGCGACTCCTCCTTCTTCTCTTCTCCCTCACTCCCTCGGACTCTCTGTCTCTTCTCTCTTTCTATCTTCATTTCTTTCTTACACTGGGGCATGGGAGTGACGGCTGGTGTGGAGTAGTGAGGGGTGAGGTGAGTGTAATGTGTTTTAGGGTTAAGGTTTCTTTGAATTAAAAAGGGATAAGGGTAGTGTAGTAATTTTATTAAAAATAAAAGGATATAGTAATAATTTAAATTCAAATTAATTATAAAATAATTATCTTTGGAATATCATCTTATTATTAACTTATAAATCATTTTGAAATAAACACTAATTCAATCAAATTAATCCCCTTTAAATTATAAAAGTAAGTTTAAAATCTAATTATTCAAATTAAAGCATATAAAATCCTCATTATTTTTCAATCACTAAAGATTAAATCAATAAAAATAAAATACTCAATTAATATAAGAATCTTTAAAAATAATATCTAGGATAAATAAAATAAATCATAAATAACTTATTATTTAATTTCCAAAAATTTAGGATCTTACATCCTACCTTACTTATAAAAATGTCCTAAAAAATTAACGTAATACACAAAACATTACATAGTCTCAACACTTTACTTTTAAACATCTTATGGAAAAGCAAAAAGTCTTGGCATATAGATATATACATACAATTTCAAATACCACAATATTCATATGGCATAAAACATATATAAGAGAAAAAGTGTGGTGTGAAGCAGAAGCTACAAGGTAGACTTGATGCAAAAAATTATATGGTTCAAACATGTGATGGTAGGATAGTGTGGTGATGCATCACAAAACAGGCTAACGTTAAAACAAACGTGATTAATATTTGCACACCAATCTCGTACCAACTTCAGAGTTTAACTTCTCAAACTTCAGCGTAGCTCAACTTCACAACTCCCAACTGTACTTTATTACACCACTTATCTAAAAGTTCTTAACCTCATCAATCATTTCAAAAACTTTCTACTGATCACAAGTCTAACATCTGCAAACTATGTCATGAAATATAAAGCACCACAATTTCGCGTATTAAAGAACCAACATATCGATGGCTATATCTACACACATTATGTCAAATCAAGCTCGAGTTAACTCAAAGGATACAAAAGTTATGAATAGAAAAACAAAAATCATGGAAGGTGTTTATAAGAAGTTGAAAGAGTGGTTGAAATCATAAGAATATCGAAGAGATATGTAGAATTGTAGCTAAACAAAGAAAGATACAATAACATGTCCCATAAAGGAGAACAAAAGACACCTTAATGAGGAAATCTGAATTAAAGAACGTTGACAGGAACAAAAGAAAAGATGGTGTCTTAGGTCGAAACTAGTTCAAATTGAATAAAAGATACATAAAGTCAACAAGGAGAAGATAACTGAAATTAAGAATCACATGTAACATCCAAAGAGCAATTTAGAACACAAACGAATGAACTATCCACAAAGAATGGAGGAATCACGAGAAAATTATTTCACGTTCCAAAAGAAAGGGTACCAAACAAAAGTTTTTCAAAAGAGATAACAAAAGCATGAATGCGGTATTATGGTAATACAAGTTCAAGTTAAAATAAATTATGCAAGGATTGTAGAAAATAGGAATTAAATAAGACTAAAGGAAAATATATGTTTTTAAAAATCTTGAAAGATACTTAGGTGCATAATTGTATGAAAATATGCTTAAATATTGCAACAAAGTTGGTAGATAATCAAGTTATGTCTAAAAAGAAAATCTGAGGCAAAAATATTATAAGTCCATAAAAAGATGGATGGTGCATTGTTAATAATACATTTTTAAACTAAATAAGTTTTCAAAGTCCACATAGAGAAGTGCATGCAAAATTCAAAGACGATTGATGAGCGGATATTTTATACGCTTTTTGGCATCATTTTCATATAGTTTTTAGTATATTTTGTTTATTTTTTATTAAGTTTTTATAGGTTTTAGTGTTAAAATTTACATTTTTAGATTCTACTTTAATTTTTTTTTGTTTTTGAGCAATTTCATGTATTTTCTGGCTGAAATTGAGGAGTTGGAGCAAAAGTCTGATTCAGAGACAGAGAAAGTACTGCAGATGCTGTCTGGATCTGACCTCCTTACCCTGGGAAGAGTGTTTTTGGACCCACATATGTTCAAATGGAGCTTTCTCAATGGCTATGAAAAGCTGACTTCTAGAGCTTTCCAACAATATATAATAGTCCATACTTTTTATCGGATTAGAAGGCCCAAAACTGGCGTTCAACGCCAGCCTCGTGCCCCTTTCCTGGCGTCCAGCGCCCAAAGAGTAGAGACCGGTGTCCAAATGCCCAAAGAGGACCCCCTAGCCAGCGTTCAACGCCCTAGAGGTCCCCTAGCACGTCGATCTCATCAAAGCTCAGCCCTCACCAAGTAGGCCCCAGAAGTGAATTTTAGTAATAAACAGACTGTTTTACCCTTACTAATCATTAGTATAGTATTTAAGTGTTATTTTACATAATCATTAGAACATCACCTACACCATACACGTTTTACATTGTATTTTTCCATCAGTATGAGTTTCTAAACCTCCTAGGTTGAGGGAAGGAGCCCTACTGAGTCCTATGAATTAATAAAAGTATTACTGTTTCTTCTTCGATCCGTGTTTCATTTATTTCTAAGATGTATATCCGTTCTTCAACATGATGAATAGGATGATCAGTGACAATCAGCACTGTTAATCATACTAAGATGAATTCTTGATAAAGCGCCTATAGAATCCTGCATGACCCAAAAAGGAACAGACCTCCCTTACAGAAGAGGGGTGAGGTAAACATGTAATGACATCAACCTTGGTCGGGTCCACAGAAATGCCCTTATCAGAAACTATGTATCCTAACACTATGCCTTGTCTCACCATGAAGTGGCCTCTTTTGAAATTGAGGACAAGGTTAGTGTCAACACACCTCTCTAAGACCTTGGCCAAGTTCTCTAAACAACTATCAAAAGAAGTCACATATACACTGAAATCATCCATAAAGACTTCCAGACAACTCTCTATAAGATTGGAAAAGACACTGGTCATACACCACTGAAAAGTGGCGGGTGCATTGCATAACCCAAATGGCATTCTTTTGTAAGCAAAGGTGCTAAAGGGACAGGTAAAGGTGGTCTTTTCCTGATCTTCAGGAGCAATATGTTTCTAAAAGTAGCCAGTAAAACCATAAAAAAAGCAGCAATGAGATTTCCTTGTTGCGGCAAGGGGGTAATGGTCTTTCCTTATTGCGGCATTCAGCTTCCTATAATCAATGCATACCTGCCAAGCATTTTGCACTCTTGTGGTGACCACTTCACCATCATCCTTCTTGATAGCAGTGATTCCAGATTTCTTTGGAACAACTTGAACTGGGCTCACCCACTCACTATCGAAAATCAGATAGATAATACCCGCATTAAGTAATCTTGTGACTTCCTTTTTCACCACATCAAGAATAGTGGGGTTGAGCCTTCTTTGGGGTTGTCTAACCGGCTGAGCTCCCTCTTGGAGAAAGATACGATGCATGCACATACGTGGGTCAATTCCCACAATGTCGGCCAAGCTCCAACCGATTGCTTTCTTGTGCTTCCTTAGAACCTCTAAGAGCCTCTCCTCTTCTTGGCTAGAAAGCTCACTAGCAATAATGACCGAAAACCTTTGATTGTCTTCAAGGAATGCATACTTCAAGTGAGAAGGTAGAGGCTTTAGTTCATTTTTCGCTTCAAGTTGAGGTTCTTTTTCACTAAGATCATGAAGCTCATCCTCATCAACTTTCTCTTGTTCACTCTCATGTTTATCATTCTCTTCAACAACATGATAGTACAACTTGTTGTGATCTTCTCTTTGTATCTCTGCTACTACCTCATCAATCACATCACAACGGAAAACGGAGTGCTCTTCAGGTAGATGTCTCATGGCCTCTTCTAAGTTAAACTTGATGGTCTTGTCATCTACCTCAAAAGAGTGCCGATAAAGGCATCCAATTTAAATTTAGAGGTCTTCAAGAAAAGTCTACCAAGCAAAATGGAGAAAGAACTTCCATTATCCGTCAGAGGCCTTTCAAGGATATAGAAATCAACCGGAAACACTAAATCCTTGATTGTCACAAGCACATCTTCCGCTATCCCTACCACGATAATCACATCTTATTGGCTATAACAAATTTGGTGGCCGACCTTTTCAATGGAGCTAAATTCGACCTTGCAAATATAGAAAGTGGCATGAAACTTACACAAGCCCCTAAATCGCACATACAATCATAAAATGCAACTCCACCATTCCAACAAGACACTAAACATGGTCCAAGGTCACTACACTTTTCCAAAATAGACTTCATCAATGAAGAAATGGAACTACCCAATGACAATGTTTCCAACTCACCAATCCTTATTCCTTAAGTTGCACTCCTTATAAAATTATGGAATTTAAGAAATTGGCACGAGTGAACAATGGATCAATTGTGATCAATGTTCTAACTATTTTGAGTGAAATCATTATTATGGCACTGGTTGAATTCACAACTCCGTTCAACTAGCCAGCAAGTGTACTGGGTCGTCCAAGTAATAAACCTTACGTGAGTAAGGGTCGATCCCACAGAGATTGTTGGTATGAAGCAAGCTATGGTCACCTTGTAAATCTCAGTCAGGCAGATTAAATTTGTTTATGGTTTTGAAAATAGAAATAATAAAATAGAAATAATAAAAGGGATAGAATACTTATGCAGATTCATTGGTGGGAATTTCAGATAAGCGAATGGAGATACTGTATGGCTCAAGAACGCCTGCTCTCCTACTGCTTCAACTCAATCCTTCTTACTCCCTTCCATGGCAAGCTGTGTATAGGGGTTCACCATCAAAGGTGGCTACTTTCAATCCTCTCGGGAAAATGGTCCTCTGCGGCTGTCACTCGCATGGCTAATCGTCTGGAGGCATCACCCATGGTTGATGGCTACATCCCATCCTCGCAGTGAAAACTACGCTCACGCACTCTGTCACAGCACGGCTAATCACTGGTTGGTTCCTGCGCCTACTGGAATAGAATCCCTTGATTCTTTTGCGTTTGTCATCACGCCCAGCACTTGCAAGTCTGAAGCACGTCACTGTCATTCATTACCGGAATCCTACTCGGAATACCACAGACAAGGTTAGACTTTCCGGATTCCCAGGATCCTACTCGGAATACCACAGACAAGGTGAGACTTTCCGGATCCTCATAAATGCCGCCATCTATCTAGCTTATACCACGAAGATTCTGTTGGGGAATCTAAGAGATACACATTCAAGCTCGGTTGCATGTAGAACGGAAGTGGTTGTCAATCACGCGCGTTCATAAGTGAGAATGATAATGAAGGTTATCTAATCATCACATTCATCATGTTCTTGGGTACGAATGAATATCTTGGAATAAGAATAAGAGAGATTTGAATAAAAGAAAATAGAATTTCATTAATACTTGAGGTACAGCAGAGCTCCACACCCTTAATCTATGGTGTGCAGAAACTCCACCGTTGAAAATACATAAGTAAAAGGTACAGGCATGGCCGAATGGCCAGCCCCCATGATCTGAGAACTATGCGTCCCAAGATCTGATCCTAAGATCTAAAGTGATCAAAAGATGTCAAATACATTAGTTAAATGTTCTATTTATAATAAACTAGCTCCTAGGGTTTACATGAGTAAGTAATTGATGCATAAATCCACTTCCGGGGCCCACTTGGTGTATGCTTGGGCTGAGCTTGATCAATCCACGAGCTGAGGCTTCTCTTGGAGTTGAACTCCGAGTTATGACGTGTTTTGGGCGTTCAACTCCGGATCATGACGTTTTTCTGGCGTTTAACTCCAGACAGCAGCATGTACTTGGCGTTCAACGCCGAGTTACTTCGTCAATTTCCGAATAAAGTATGGACTATTATATATTGTTGGAAAGCTCTGGATGTCTACTTTCCAACGCCGTTGAGAGCGCGCCAATTGGAGTTCTGTAGCTCCAGAAAATTCATTTCGAGTGCAGGGAGGTCAGATTCCAACAGCATCAGCAGTCCTTTTGTCAGCCTTTTTCAGAGTTTTGCTCAAATCCCTCAATTTCAGCCAGAAATTACCTGAAATCACAGAAAAACACACAAACTCATAGTAAAGTCCAGAAATGTGAATTTAACATAAAAACTAATGAAAACATCCCTAAAAGTAGCTTGAACTTAATAAAAACTACCTAAAAACAATGCCAAAAAGCGTATAAATTATCCGCTCATCACAACACCAAACTTAAATTGTTGCTTGTCCCCAAGCAACTGGAAATCAAACAGGATAAAAAGAAGAGAATATACTATAAATTCAGAAATATCAATGAATATTAATTATAATTAAATAAGAGGGACTTGTAGCTTTTTGCCTCTGAATAGTTTTGGCATCTCACTTTTTCCTTTGAAGTTCAGAATGATTGGCTTCTCTAGGAACTTAGAATTTCGGATAGTGTTATTGATTCTCCTAGTTAAGTATGTTGATTCTTGAACACAGCTACTTATGAGTCTTGGCTGTGGCCCTAAGCACTTTGTTTTCCAGTATTACCACCGGATACATAAATGCCACAGACACATAACTGGGTGAACCTTTTCAGATTGTGACTTAGCTTTGCTAAAGTCCCCAGTTAGTGGTGTCCAGAGCTCTTAAGCACACTCTTTTGCCTTGGATCACGACTTTAACCACTCAGTCTCAAGCTTTTTACTTGGACCTTCATGACACAAGCACATGGTTAGGGACAGCTTGGTTTAGCCGCTTAGGCCTGGATTTTATTTCCTTGGGCCCTCCTATCCATTGATGCTCAAAGCCTTGGATCCTTTTTTTACCCTTGTCTTTTGGTTTTAAGGGCTATTGGCTTTTTTTATTGCTCCTTCTTTTTCTATATACTTTTTTTTTTCGAATGCTTCTTCTTTTTCACTGCTTTTTCTTGCTTTAAGAATCAATTTCATGATTTTTCAGATCATCAATAACATTTCTCTTTGTTCATCATTCTTTCAAGAGCCAACAAGTTTAACATTCATAAACAACAAGATCAAAAGACATATGCACTGTTCAAGCATTCATTCAGAAAACAAAAATTATTGTCACCACATCAATATAATTAAATTAAATTCAAGAGCTATTTTCGAAATTTATGTACTTCTTGTTCTTTTGAATTAAAACATTTTTCTTTTAAGAGAGGTGAAGGAGTAATGGATTTTATTCATAGCTTTAAGGCATGGTTACATACTAATGATCATGAAATAAAGACACAAAACATAGTTAAACACAACATAAAAACCGAAAACAGAAAGAAACAAAGAACAAGGAATGAATCCACCTCTAGTGGCGTCTTCTTCTTGAAGGACCAATGATGTTCTTCAGCTCTTCTATGTCCCTTCCTTGCCTTTGTTGCTCCTCCCTTATTGCTCTTTGATCTTCTCTTATTTCTTGGAGAATGATGGAGTGCTCATGATGTTCCACCCTTAATTGTTCCACATTGTGACTCAAACCTTCTAAAGAAGTGTTGAGTTGCTCCCAATAGTTGTTTGGAGGAAAGTGCATTCCTTGAGGCATCTCAGGAATTTGTTGATGATGAGCTTCCTCATGTACTTCTTGAAAACCGTGAGGAGCTTCTCTTGCTTGCTCCATCCTTTTTTTTTAATGGGCTTGTCTTCTTCAATGGAGACATCTCCTTCTATGATAACTCCAGCTGAGTAACATAGATGGCAAATAAGGTGAGGGAAGGCTAGCCGTGCCATGGGTGAGGGCTTGTCGGCTATTTTGTAGAGTTCATTGGAGATGACCTCATGAACTTCTACTTCCTCTCCAATCATGATGCTATGGATCATGATGGCCCGATCCACAGTAACTTCAGATCGGTTGCTTGTAGGGATGATGGATCTTTGGATGAACTCCAACCATCCTCTAGCTACAGGCTTGAGGTCCAGTCTTCTTAGTTGGACCGGTTTGCCTTTGGAGTCTATTCTCCATTGGGCGCCTTCCACACATATGTCCATTAGGACTTGGTCCAACCTTTGATTAAAGTTGACCCTTCTTGTGTAGGGGCGTTCATCACCTTGCATCATAGGCAAGTGGAATGCCAACCTTACATTTTCCGGACTGAAATCCAAGTATTTCCCCCTAACCATTGTGAGATAATTCTTTGGACTTGGGTTCATACCTTGGTCATGGTTCCTAGTGATCCATGCATTGGCATAGAACTCTTGAACCATTAAGATTCCAACTTGTTGCATGGGGTTGGTTAAGACTTCCCGACCTCTTCTTTGAACTTCATGTCGGATCTCCGGATACTCATTCTTCTTGAGCTTGAAAGGGACCTCAGGGATCACCTTCTTCTTTGCCACAACATCATAGAAGTGGTCTTGATGGCTCTTGGAGATGAATCTTTCCATCTCTCATGACTCGGAGGTGGAAGCTTTTGCCTTCCCTTTCCCTTTTCTAGAGGATACTCCGGCCTTAGGTGCCATTGGTAATGGAAAAACAAAAAGCTTATGCTTTTTACCACACCAAACTTAAAATTTGCTCGTCCTCGAGCAAAAAAAAGAAAAGAAGAATAGAAGAAGAAGAAGAAATTATGGTAGAGAGGGAGAGAAGGAGGTTCGGCTATGTGGGTGAAGAAGGGGTTGTGTTGTGTGAAAATGAAGTAGAAGTGAAGGGTATTTATAGGGAGAGGGGAGGGTGGGTGTTCGGCTAATTTGGGTGGGAATGGGTGGGAAATTGAATTTGAATTTTATGAAGGTAGGTGGGGTTTATGGGGAAGAGTGGGGTGATGTGAATGGTGAATGGGATAATTGGGAAGAGGAATTGAGGTGATTGGTGAAAGGTGTTGGGAAGTGTGACATGGGGAAGAATGAGATTTGGATTAGGAGAGTGTGATTAGGATTAAAAGGTAGAGTGGGAATATGTTAGGTGGGGATCCTGTGGGGTCCACAGATCCTGAGGTGATAAGAAATACCATTCCTTCACCCTATAGGCATGTAAAATGCCTACATGCATCATTCTGGCGTTCAAACGCCCATTGGTGCATGTTCTGGGCGTTCAACGCCCATGTAATGCATGTTTCTGGCGTTGAGCGCCAGTTTCATGCTTGTTTCTGGCGTTCAGCGCCAGTTTGTCCTCTCTGTGCACGTTCCTGGCGTTTAACGCCAGGTTGTTGCTTGTTTCTGGCATTCAGCACCAGAATGGTGCTCTGTTCTGGCGTTGAACGCCGGCCAGATGCACCTTACTGGCGTTGAACGCCAGTCTGCGCTACCTCCAGGGTGAAAAAATTTTTTCTTCTGTTTTTGACTCTGTTTTTAATTTTTTTGATTTTTTTCGTGACTCCTCATGATCATGTACCTAATTAAACACAAAAATAACAAAGAAACAAAATAAAATAAAATTAGATAAATAAAATTGGGTTGCCTCCCAACAAGCGCTTCTTTAATGTCAATAGCTTGACAGTGGCTCTCATGGAGCCATAAGGTGATCAGGTCAATGTTGTATAGTTGTCCACACCAAACTTAGAGTTTGGATATGGGATCTTAACACCAAACTTAGAGTTTGGTTGTGGCCTCACAACACCAAACTTAGAGTTTGACTGTGTAGGCTCTTCTTGACTCTGAACTGAGAGAAGCTCTTCATGCTTACTCTCTTTTGTCATAGAGGGATGGCCATGTGCCTTAAACACAAGGTAGTCTCCATTTAATTGAAGAACTAATTCACCTCTGTTGACATCTATCACAGCCCCTGCTGTGGCTAGGAAAGGTCTTCCAATGATGATGCAATCATCCTCTTCCTTCCTAGTGTCTAAGATTATGAAATCAGCAGGGATGTAAAGGCCTTCAACCTTTACTAGCACGTCCTCTACTATTCCATAGGCTTGTCTCAATGACTTGTCTGCCAGTTGTAATGAGAACAAGGCAGGTTGAACCTCAATGATCCCCAGCTTCTCCATTACAGAGAGTGGCATTAGATTTATCCCTGACCCCAGGTCACACAGAGCTTTTTCAAAGATCATGGTGCCTATGGTACAAGGTATTAAGAACTTGCCAGGATCTTGTTTCTTTTGAGGTAGAATTTTCTGAATCCAAGTATCCAGTTCATTAATGAGCAAGGGAGGTTCACTTTCCAAAGTCTCATTACCAAATAACTTGGCATTCAGCTTCATGATGGCTCCTAAGTATTGAGCAACTTGCTCTCCAGTTACATCTTCATCCTCTTCAGAGGATGAATAGTCTTCAGAGCTCATGAATGGCAGAAGGAGATTCAATGGAATCTCTATGGTCTCTGTATGAGCCTCAGATTCCTTTGGATCCTTAATAGGAAACTCCTTCTTGCTTGAGGGACGTCCCAGGAGGTCTTCCTCACTAGGATTTTCGTCCTCCTCCTCCCTTGTGCATTCAGCCACATTGATCACATCAATGGCCTTGCACTCTCCTTTTGGATTCTCTTCTGTATTGCTTGGGAGAATACTGGGAGGAGTTTCAATGACTTTCTTACTCAGCTGGCCCACTTGTGCCTCCAGATTTCTAATGGATGATCTTGTTTCACTCATGAAACTGAAAGTGGCCTTTGACAGATCAGAGACTATATTGGCTAAATTAGAAGTGTTTTGTTCAGAATTCTCTGTCTGTTGCTGAGAAGATGATGGATATGGCTTGCTATTGCCCAGCCTATTACGTCCACCATTGTTAAAGCCTTGTTGAGGCTTTTGTTGATCCTTCCATGAGAAATTTGGATGATTTCTCCATGATGAGTTATAGGTGTTTCCATAAGGTTCACCCATGTAATTAACCTCTGCCATGGCAGGGTTCTCAGGATCATAAGCTTCTTCAGAAGCTGCCTCTCTAGTACTGTTGGATGCATGTTGCAATCCATTCAGATTTTGAGAGATTATGTTGACCTGTTGAGTCAACACTTTGTTCTGAGCCAATATGGCATTCAGAGTATCAATTTCAAGAACTCCTTTCTTCTGAGGTATCCCATTGTTCACGGAATTCCTCTCAGAAGTGTACATGAATTGGTTATTTGCAACCATGTCAATGAGCTCTTGAGCCTCTTCAGGCGTTTTCTTCAGGTGAATAGATCCACCTGCAGAATGGTCCAATGACATTTTCAAAAATTCAGAGAGACCATAATAGAATATATCTAATATGGTCCATTCTGAAAACATGTCAGATGGACATCTTTTGGTCAGCTGCTTGTACCTTTCCCAAGCTTCATAGAGGGATTCACCATCTTTTTGTTTGAAGGTTTGAACATCCACTCTCAGCTTGCTCAGCTTTTGAGGAGGAAAGAATTTATTTAAGAATGCAGTGACAAGCTTATCCCATGAGTCCAGGCTATCCTTGGGTTGTGAATCCAACCATACTCTAGCTCTGTCTCTTACAGCAAAAGGAAAAAGCATGAGTCTGTAGACTTCAGGATCAACTCCATTCGTCTTTACAGTCTCACAGATCTGCAAGAACTCAGTTAAAAACTGATAAGGATCTTCAGATGGAAGTCCATAAAACTTGCAGTTTTGTTGCATTAAAGCAACTAGTTGAGGCTTAAGCTCAAAGTTATTGGCTCCAATGGCAGGAATGGAGATGCTTCTTCCATCAAACTTGGACGTTGGCTTTGTGAAGTCACCAAGCATTCTCCTTGCATTATTATTATTTTCGGCTGCCATCTCCTTCTCTTGTTCTAATGTTTCTGAAAGGTTACCTTTAGAATAATTTAATTTAGCTTCTCTTAATTTCCTCTTCAGAGTCCTTTCAGGTTCTGGATCAATTTCAACAAGAGTGCCTTTTTCCTTGTTCCTGCTCATATGAAAGAGAAGAAAACAAGAAAAGAAAGAGGAATCCTCTATGTCACAGTATAGAGATTCCTTTATGTTAGTAGAAAAAGAAGGGGTAGAAGAATGAAGAGGGAGATTCGGATTTTGGATGAAGAGAGGTGAAGAGTGATGTGTGGAAAATGATCCAACACAAAACTCACCGGCAAGTGTACCGGGTCGCATCAAGTAATAATAACTCACATGAGTGAGGTCGATCCCACAGGGATTGAAGGATTGAGCAATTTTAGTTTAGTGGGTGATTTAGTCAAGCGAATCAAGTTTTGGTTGAGTGATTTGGGCTTAACAGGAAGTAAATGACGGTAAATGTAAAGGGGGAAGGGAGAAGTGCAGTAAATTAGAGAACAGAAAAGTAAATTTGCAGAAACTTAAAGAGCAAGAAAGTAAATGACTGAAACTTAAAATGCAAGAAACTTAAATTGCAGTAACTTAAATGGCAAGAAAGATAAATGGCTTGAACATAAAAGGGGTTTGAGGACTGGGATTGCAGAATCCAAACAAAGAGAAAGTAAATTGCAACAATTAATTGAACAGAAATTGAATCAGAAGCAATAAGCATTCAAACAGAAAGGAAATAAAATGTAGCAGAGGTTCACAGAAGAACCCAAGTGAATTTTGATCTCAGGACTCAAGGGCTTAGGTAGCAGAGCCTAAAACCCAATTTCCTTCCCAGATCTGAATTATCAAAGCAATTGACAGAAAATTAAAGAAGAAGCAACAGAAGAACAGAATTAAAATTGAATTATGCAGAAAACAAATTGAAAAGAGTTTGAATGGGAATTGAGACAGAATTTCCTCAATTTCACACACCCAAAACTCAGAAACAGAAGAGTAGAATTGCCCAAGTAAGAATGAGGAAGGAGATCAGTCAATTCTCCCTTAATCCTCTTAGTGCTCGGTCAATTCTCTCAAGAACAATTGCAAGAGAGTCAAAGCTCCAAAGGAAGGTGAAAGTAAAAATTGAAAGTTCAAAAGCCAAGGTAAAAGTAAAAATTCAAAAGTGAGAGTAAAGGTCCTAATTACATCAAACTAACTCCTATTTATACACTTTCTATTCTTGGATTTTGGGATTTGGATGGGCTTTTGATTTGGTGAAGAAATGAATTAAAATGGGATTTTAGTTTGAATTTTCGGCCCATGAAAATTCACTCCCAGGAGGCTGCCCTGCCCTTGTGGAGGGTAGGGCAGAAAATTGATGCATGGTGCGAGAATTGGTGCGGCCATGGTTGAGGATTGGCGCGCCAAAGTTGTGCACAGTGCGCGTTGGTGCGTGGGACGCTGCCAGGGAACGCAAAACGCTGCCCTGCCCGCGCCAAGGGCAGGGCAGAAAAGTATGATGCGCCAGATTCGTGGAGTGCGCGCGTTGGTGCTGCCAGGGGAGGAAATTGGTGCGCCAGGATCGAAATTGGTGCGTGCATGGTGCTGCCACACACTCGATGCTGCTCTGCCCGCGCCAAGGGCAGGGCAATGTTCCAACTCTCTCGTCCCGTGTTCGAACCACGGAGGACGCACACGCTTCATTAATTTTCTTGATTTCTTGGCACGGTAGTGGGCCTTAGTGCCTAGCTTCCTCATGGTTCCTTGTTCGATCCTTATAGCATGCATGGGTGACAATCTTTTCTTGAATTTCTTCCTTGGAGAGCCCGATTCTGCCCTCCACAAGGGCAGGGCAAGGTTCTTTTTCTCTTAGTTTCAAGGCACATTTTGTGCTCTGCCCTTGGAGTGGGCAGGGCAGAGTTGCCTTCTCTTGCTTGGTCACCTTATGTTGCCCTCCTAGAGGGCATTGTGCCCTTGTGGAGGGCAATGTTGCCTCCCCCTTGCATTGCGGCACGCTTCTCCTCCCTTAAACCACACTTCTTCTTCCTTGGGCTACACTTTTTATGCCACGCTTTTCCTTTTCTTTTCTTTTCTTCACCTATAATAAACCAAACAACCACTCAAAGTATCACTAAATTCAAGAGGCTTATAAATCAATTAAAATTCAATTAAAATGAGCTCAAACCTCATGGATTAACATTAATTTCATGGTGGTTGCTTGATTTAGAGAAGTTATGCATTTTCACTCCAAATCACTTACTTAGGATGCAAGAAAGTGCATAAATGCAAACAAAACAAGTGAAATTAGCTTGAAAAATGGGTATATGATGACTTGTCATCACAACACCAAACTTAAACCTTGCTTGTCCCCAAGCAAGCATTAAAACTAAGAGTAAATGAAATGAATAAGAAAAGAATGCATATCCTTATTATGCAGATAGCAGAACTTGATCTATGGGGCATTTATGCAGACAATGACAACTCATTTATTGTTGCTGCTGCATAATACACATTTTGCATCAAAGGTTTGCTAAACTTGCTGTTATAAGACTCACTTTTTACTCACTCCCTTGCTAACTTTTCTTGGCTTACAATGCTTAACAAGCTTATTATTCTTTTAGAGGTCGGGTGTCAAATGCTGCAGCATAGCCTTTGGCTTTATTTTCTTTTCTTTTTGCTCAACATCTTTCCACCTAAGACACATGGCTCATTAATTCTTCCTAGGATCATTGATGCCCAGCATCTCTTTGGATTACTAAATGTTTTGTATCTAAGTTGCTCTTTATTGTGGATTTTCAATTGGCCATCCCAAATCAGTTGATCTAAGTGACCGGGTTTCAAAATAACCCTTAGAATTTACTCATCCAAGCAGATCTTAGTACAAGAACACCACAGGCATATGTCCTAAGGTTCAAGCTATTGGTGTCCAACCTTTATTCTTTGTTTTTCTTGCCATTTTGGCTTTTTCTTTCCCTTTTCTTTCTGTTTTTGTTACCAAGGGCTTTTCCATTATTGATGAGAGTCTTTGTACAGCAAGCTAACTCACAATTGAATGAAAATGTTATTATGCAACAATTATTTCATGAGTTATGCATTTAATCAAACACATATACCACCACTGACTTCCATTCATACTTATGCAACATTGGATATTTTACTTTCCAATTCAAACCAAACTCTTTTATTTAAGCAAATGGGAAACAAAACAATTTTCAAGCTAAGTGGTGGATAACAAGCATTATGCAGGTTTAGCATTTTTAGCAAACAATTTCACTTGCAACTAGATAAACACTTTAGCAAGACAAACAATGGTTCCCATGTTTTGAAACAATACACAGCAGCAAGGATTAAGTTCAGATACAACCTTTGAAGTTGCAGCCCTTTGATTCTTCCTTCTGTTGTGTTCTCCTTGAGTTAAAATGCATAGTGTCTTCAATTGTTGACTCATGTCCTGCATAATCCTCAAAGTTGCTTGCTTCTCAAGCCCTTAATTATATGGTTAGTGTGTATAATACTAAATGTGGCTCCAGGATTGATTTTTGGTGTAGGGACACCAAACTTAATTGTTTGCCACTACCTCAGATGTAACAAATTAACCATAATTGAAACCATGTATCCTTGCTGAAGGTTAATGAGATAAAAGCTAGAAAACAATTCAACGGTTGAATAATGTGTTTGATTGCTTGGAGCTAGAATCATGCAAGAGGTAAGAATGTATTAAATGATATTTTTGGTGGAACACCAAACTTAGAAATTTTCATTCTCCCTCAAATTGTTTTGGTGTGCAACACCAAACTTAGCTCCTTGCAATGCATACCAATTACTCAACATTTTTATTGGAAAAGCTATGAAAAGAAACTACCTTAGGTTGGGTTGCCTCCCAACAAGCGCTCTTTTATTGTCATTAGCTTGACATCTTCATTTTTGCTTCAAGGGGGTCGAAAATCACAGTGCCTTAGCTTGTCTGTCTTTACTATGAACATCCTTCCGGTTTCCTCTTTGATGACTTCTATAACCTCTTGTGGAAGGATCTTTGTCACAGTGTAGTGCTCAGGTAACTGTGGGGACACCTTCAAGGGTTGAATATTGATCATCACTCGATCCCCTAGTAAAAACTTTCCAGTGAGGATTTTTTTTTCTTTAGTTCTATCCTCTGCTTCTTCTTGAAAGAATTCCTTGTTGTGTTTTTCTTGGCTGGTGCTTCCTTTGTCCAGTATTTTCTCATTGTCTTCTATGATCCCTTTCCATCCTTCCTTTCTTGTAGCATCTTTGTTGTTGGTTGGTTTGTCTTCAATAGTTTTGAAGAAAGTATCTGGTTTCTTCTCACTCATTTCTGTAAAGTACTTCGCCAGTTGAGCTATCTGCTCCTCAATTCCTCTCATTAACATCTCTTGGTTCCTTGTTGTCTCCTCTTGATGTTTCATTATTCTTTCCATTAGGATCTCCAAGTTTGTGATTCTCTGAGAGTCTTGTGAGGTTGGTTGGTTATGACATGTTAAAGGTAGGAAGGGTGGGTGTGGTGGTGGCATGTAGTGGTTGTTATTGCTGTAATGATGTTTTTGATAGTTTATGAAGTTCGGGTTGTTATAATGGAATTCCCTTGGTCTGTGGTTTTGGTACTCACTCCTTCTCCAATTGAAATGAGTCTGGGAGTGTTTGTGTTGTGAGTGTTGGCTTTGGGGGGTATTAGTGGGTGGGGGATGTTGATTGGTTGTGGTCATGGGATTGCCCTGGTGAAAACTTCCTTGTTCTTGATGTTGAGGCTCCCTTATTCTCAGATAGGAATGAGGTCTCCATGGTGGAAATTTGGCATTCACTGCAGCAGGCAGTTCCATATTTTGCTGTGTTTGATGGTGCATTTGTCCGTTTAGGTCCTTGAACGCATTCGCCCCTTCAACATTCGTCACTTCTTTTTCTGGGATTGCATTCTGTGGTTTCTCAAATGAGTGTTGGTTGTTGACTTCTTTGTCATTGAAGTCTAAAATTCCTTGGGCAGTTGTTGTTGCTTTGAGTAGGCCATCTGAGAAGTGATCCACTGCTTTTCTTGTTTCTGGGGTCAATCCTTCATAGAAAGCTCGGAAGCCCACTTTATCAGTCGCTTTCTTGTATCTTTCCCATGCCTTGAAGAGTGGTTCTTCGTCCCCTTGTGTGAATAGATGTTCCTCCTCTTTCAGCTGGATGATCTGTCTAGATGAGGTGAATTTGGCCAGAAATTTGGTAACCAAATCATCCCAACTGGTGATACTTCCTTGGGGAAAAGTTTCGAACCATTGTGCAGCTTCACCCTTTAATGAGAAGGGGAATAACAGGATCTTATAAGTGTCATGATCTGAGCCATCAGTTTTGACTGCATTACAAGTCTTCAGAAAAGTGGATATGTGCTGCTGAGGATCTTCCAACGGATTTTCGTCATAGGAACAATTGTTCTTGATGAGTGCAATGAGTGGTGGCTTCATGTCATGATACCCTTTGTCTGTAGAAGCTTGATTTCATGTGATGTGCAAACAATCAGGATGACCAAACAACAACACTTTTGTGAATTAAGTGCAGTTATCTGAGATAAATTGTTAGTGAGTTAATAGAGGCAATTTCTCGAACAGTTAGTGCGTTAGTGAGAATTAGAATAACAGAAAGGAAAAAAGTGCTTAATCTAGACCTCCACTTCACTTAATCATTGTCAATCTATTTCAATCCCCGGCAACGGCGCCAAAAACTTGATGTGTGGAAAACGATCCAACACAAAACTCACCGGCAAGTGTACCGGGTCGCATCAAGTAATAATAACTCACATGAGTGAGGTCGATCCCACAGGGATTGAAGGATTGAGCAATTTTAGTTTAGTGGGTGATTTAGTCAAGCGAATCAAGTTTTGGTTGAGTGATTTGGGCTTAACAGGAAGTAAATGACGGTAAATGTAAAGGGGGAAGGGAGAAGTGCAGTAAATTAGAGAACAGAAAAGTAAATTTGCAGAAACTTAAAGAGCAAGAAAGTAAATGACTGAAACTTAAAATGCAAGAAACTTAAATTGCAGTAACTTAAATGGCAAAAAAGATAAATGGCTTGAACATAAAAGGGGTTTGAGGACTGGGATTGCAGAATCCAAACAAAGAGAAAGTAAATTGCAACAATTAATTGAACAGAAATTGAATCAGAAGCAATAAGCATTCAAACAGAAAGGAAATAAAATGTAGCAGAGGTTCACAGAAGAACCCAAGTGAATTTTGATCTCAGGACTCAAGGGCTTAGGTAGCAGAGCCTAAAACCCAATTTCCTTCCCAGATCTGAATTATCAAAGCAATTGACAGAAAATTAAAGAAGAAGCAACAGAAGAACAGAATTAAAATTGAATTATGCAGAAAACAAATTGAAAAGAGTTTGAATGGGAATTGAGACAGAATTTCCTCAATTTCACACACCCAAAACTCAGAAACAGAAGAGTAGAATTGCCCAAGTAAGAATGAGGAAGGAGATCAGTCAATTCTCCCTTAATCCTCTTAGTGCTCGGTCAATTCTCTCAAGAACAATTGCAAGAGAGTCAAAGCTCCAAAGGAAGGTGAAAGTAAAAATTGAAAGTTCAAAAGCCAAGGTAAAAGTAAAAATTCAAAAGTGAGAGTAAAGGTCCTAATTACATCAAACTAACTCCTATTTATACACTTTCTATTCTTGGATTTTGGGATTTGGATGGGCTTTTGATTTGGTGAAGAAATGAATTAAAATGGGATTTTAGTTTGAATTTTCGGCCCATGAAAATTCACTCCCAGGAGGCTGCCCTGCCCTTGTGGAGGGCAGGGCAGAAAATTGATGCATGGTGCGAGAATTGGTGCGGCCATGGTTGAGGATTGGCGCGCCAAAGTTGTGCGCAGTGCGCGTTGGTGCGTTGGACGCTGCCAGGGAACGCAAAACGCTGCCCTGCCCGCGCCAAGGGCAGGGCAGAAAAGTATGATGCGCCAGATTCGTGGAGTGCGCGCGTTGGTGCTGCCAGGGGAGGAAATTGGTGCGCCAGGATCGAAATTGGTGCGTGCATGGTGCTGCCACACACTCGATGCTGCCCTGCCCGCGCCAAGGGCAGGGCAATGTTCCAACTCTCTCGTCCCGTGTTCGAACCACGGAGGACGCACACGCTTCATTAATTTTCTTGATTTCTTGGCACGGTAGTGGGCCTTAGTGCCTAGCTTCCTCATGGTTTCTTGTTCGATCCTTATAGCATGCATGGGTGACAATCTTTTCTTGAATTTCTTCCTTGGAGAGCCCGATTCTGCCCTCCACAAGGGCAGGGCAAGGTTCTTTTTCTCTTAGTTTCAAGGCACATTTTGTGCTCTGCCCTTGGAGTGGGCAGGGCAGAGTTGCCTTCTCTTGCTTGGTCATCTTATGTTGCCCTCCTAGAGGGCATTGTGCCCTTGTGGAGGGCAATGTTGCCTCCCCCTTGCATTGCGGCACGCTTCTCCTCCCTTAAACCACACTTCTTCTTCCTTGGGCTACACTTTTTATGCCACGCTTTTCCTTTTCTTTTCTTTTCTTCACCTATAATAAACCAAACAACCACTCAAAGTATCACTAAATTCAAGAGGCTTATAAATCAATTAAAATTCAATTAAAATGAGCTCAAACCTCATGGATTAACATTAATTTCATGGTGGTTGCTTGATTTAGAGAAGTTATGCATTTTCACTCCAAATCACTTACTTAGGATGCAAGAAAGTGCATAAATGCAAACAAAACAAGTGAAATTAGCTTGAAAAATGGGTATATGATGACTTGTCATCAAAGAGAAGTGTTAGTAATCAAATAATTAAATAGAAGAAGAAAAGAGAAGAGGGAATTCGAAAATAATTTTGAAAAGGGGTTAGTGATTTTCGAAAATTAGAAATAAATTGTAATTAAAATTAAAACATGAAACAATTAATTAATTAAAAAGAATGTTTGAAAAAGGGATGAGATATTTTCGAAAATTAGAGAGGGAAAAGTAGTTAGGTGGTTTGAAAAAGATAAGAAACAAACAAGAAGTTAGTTAGTTGATTGAAAAGGATTTGAAATAAAAATTGAAAAAGATAGGAAGATAGTAAGTTAGATAAGATATTTTTGAAATCAAATTTTGAAAAAGATAAAATATTTTTTTGAAAAAGATCAAATAAAAGATAAAAAGATTTAATTTAAAAATTTTAAAATTATTTACTTTACTAACAAGAAACTACAAGATAAGATTCTAGAACTTAAAGATTGAACCTTTCTTAACAAGAAAGTAACAAACTTCAAATTTTTGAATCAATCACATTAATAATTAGTGAATTTTCGAAAATTAGATGTAAAGATAAGAAAAAGATTTTGAAAATAATTTGAAAAATATTTTTGAATTTTTTGAAAAATAGAAAAAATGAAAAAGATATGATTTTTGAAAAAGATTTTGAAAAGATAAGATTTTTAAAATTGAAATTTTGACTTGACTTGTAAGAAACAAGTAATTTTGAAAATTTTTGACCAAGTCAACCCAAAATTTCGAAAATTTGGAGGGAAATAAGGAAAAGATATTTTTTTGATTTTTGAATTTTTAATTATGAGAGAGAAAAATAACAAAAATACTCAATGCATGAAATTTTTAGATCAAAACCATGAATGCATGCAAGAATGCTATGAATGTCAAGATGAACACCAAGAACACTTTGAAGATCATGATGAACATCAAGAACATAATTTTGAAAAATTTTTGATGCAAAGAAAACATGCAAGACACCAAACTTAGAAATCTTTAATGCATGGAAAATATGAATGCAAAAATGCACATGAAAAACAAGAAAAGACACAAAACAAGAAATCATCAAGATCAAACAAGAGGATTTATCAAGAACAACTTGAAGATCATGAAGAACACTATGAATGCATGGGATTTTCGAAAAATGCAAGAAAAAAATTTTTTAAAGCATGCAATTGACACCAAACTTAAAAATTGACTCAAGACTCAAACAAGAAACTCAAAATATTTTTTTATTTTTGTGATTTTCTAATTTTTTTGTATTTTTATTGATTTTTTTCGAAAATATTTTTGGAAAAAAAAACGAAAAAGAAAAGAAAAATTTTGAAAAAGATTTTTGAAAAGAAAATTACCTAATCTGAGCAACAAGATGAACCGTCAGTTGTCCATACTCGAACAATCCCCGGCAACGGCGCCAAAAACTTGGTGGACGAAATTGTGATCCTTATTGCTTAAGTTGCACTCCTTATAAAATTTTGGAATTTAAGAAATTGGCACAAGTGAACAATGGATCAATTGTGATCAATGTTCTAACTATTTTGAGTGAAATCATTATTATGGCACTGGTTGAATTCACAACTCCGTTCAACTAGCCAGCAAGTGTACTGGGTCGTCCAAGTAATAAACCTTACGTGAGTAAGGGTCGATCCCACAGAGATTGTTGGTATGAAGCAAGCTATGGTCACCTTGTAAATCTCAGTCAGGCAGATTAAATTTGTTTATGGTTTTGAAAATAGAAATAATAAAATAGAAATAATAAAAGGGATAGAATACTTATGCAGATTCATTGGTGGGAATTTCAGATAAGCGAATGGAGATACTGTATGACTCAAGAACGCCTGCTCTCCTACTGCTTCAACTCAATCCTTCTTACTCCCTTCCATGGCAAGCTGTGTATAGGGGTTCACCATCAAAGGTGGCTACTTTCAATCCTCTCGGGAAAATGGTCCTCTGCGGCTGTCACTCGCATGGCTAATCGTCTGGAGGCATCACCCATGGTTGATGGCTACATCCCATCATCGCAGTGAAAACTACGCTCACGCACTCTGTCACAGCACGGCTAATCACTGGTTGGTTCCTGCGCCTACTGGAATAGAATCCCTTGATTTTTTTGTGTTTGTCATCACGCCCAGCACTTGCAAGTCTGAAGCACGTCACAGTCATTCATTATCGGAATCCTACTCGGAATACCACAGACAAGGTTAGACTTTCCGGATTCCCAGGATCCTACTCGGAATACCACAGACAAGGTGAGACTTTCCGGATCCTCATAAATGCCGCCATCTATCTAGCTTATACCACGAAGATTCTGTTGGGGAATCTAAGAGATACACATTCAAGCTCGGTTGCATGTAGAACGGAAGTGGTTGTCAATCACGCGCGTTCATAAGTGAGAATGATAATGAGGGTTATCTAATCATCACATTCATCATGTTCTTGGGTACGAATGAATATCTTGGAATAAGAATAAGAGAGATTTGAATAAAAGAAAATAGAATTTCATTAATACTTGAGGTACAGCAGAGCTCCACACCCTTAATCTATGGTGTGCAGAAACTCCACCGTTGAAAATACATAAGTAAAAGGTACAGGCATGGCGGAATGGCCAGCCCCCATGATCTGAGAACTATGCGTTCCAAGATCTGATCCTAAGATCTAAAGTGATCAAAAGATGTCAAATACATTAGTTAAATGTTCTATTTATAATAAACTAGCTCCTAGGGTTTACATGAGTAAGTAATTGATGCATAAATCCACTTCCGGGGCCCACTTGGTGTATGCTTGGGCTGAGCTTGATCAATCCACGAGCTGAGGCTTCTCTTGGAGTTGAACTCCGAGTTATGACGTGTTTTGGGCGTTCAACTCCGGATCATGACGTTTTTCTGGCGTTTAACTCCAGACAACAGCATGTACTTGGCGTTCAACGCCAAGTTACGTCGTCAATTTCCGAATAAAGTATGGACTATTATATATTGCTGGAAAGCTCTGGATGTCTACTTTCCAACGCCGTTGAGAGCGCGCCAATTGGAGTTCGGTAGCTCCAGAAAATCCATTTCGAGTGCAGGGAGGTCAGATTCCAACAGCATCAGCAGTCCTTTTGTCAGCCTTTTTCAGAGTTTTGCTCAAATCCCTCAATTTCAGCCAGAAATTACCTGAAATCACAGAAAAACACACAAACTCATAGTAAAGTCCAGAAATGTGAATTTAACATAAAAACTAATGAAAACATCCCTAAAAGTAGCTTGAACTTAATAAAAACTACCTAAAAACAATGCCAAAAAGCGTATAAATTATCCGCTCATCAGAGGTAAAGACATCCTCAAAAGCATTTCGGTGATGTTGGACAATTGTGCACTCATGTTGCTAAATTGGGCCCTATTGTTCTCTTTATGTTTTTCTACCATAATTCTTTGTCTCTCTTGCTCATGGTAGAGTGCACAGTTAGAATCATCAACTTGGTTGGTAGAAGAGAAAGAGGATTGGTAGGATTGTTGTCTTTGGTGAGGAGCTTGGTATCTAGAGTGTTTGTTTTGGTTTTGGTGAGGTGCTTGATATGGTTGGTTGGGGTGATTTTGGTTGGCTTGATGGTTGTTGTGATATTGGGACGAAGCTTGGTGATTGTTGTGGTAATGAGAAGAGGAGTTGTTCCATCTTTGGTTTTGATTTTTCCTTGTGCATTGTCCCTCAACCCTTGGTTGCAACTATTACCATGAGAGTGATTGTTTTGGCCTTGAGATGGATAGGGGATGGTTGTTATAGTTAACATTGTCTACTGCAAGGGTATAATCCTCTTGAACTTGATGGCATTGGTCAGTGTAATGTACGGTGTTAGAGCATAAACCGCATACTCTAGGAGGCCCTTCGAGTTGGAGGATTTGGGGTGGGGCTTGGACGGCTTGGACTGAATAAAATGCCTTTTGTTCCTTGTGCATCTCCGTGTGGAAAGTAGTCACTCCCCAAGTACTTTGGTCAAACTTGATTCGGAAGGAGGTCTTCCACCACACCCTTGAGGAGGTTGTTGCTCACCCTTACATGTTGTGTAGCCTCAGCGACATCATTTATCAAGCACCAAGCTTCCACCGCTGTCTTGTTTTTAGAAAGGGAACTACCACTAGAAGCAGTGAGCAATCTCTTATCCGCCGCGCAAAGACCTCTGGTGAAATAGCTAATTAGCAAGTGAGTGTACAATCCATGGTGTGGACAAGATTCCAGTAACCTTTTGAATCGAGTCCAATACTCATATAGGGTTTCTTGGTTCTTTTGCATTATATCCGAGATTTATTTCCGGATGTAGTTGGTTTTCTCCGGCAGAAAGAACTTGTCTGAAAACTCTCTTCTCAACAAATCCCATTCAGTCACTTCCTCATCCGGTTGGGAGTAAAACCACTCTTTTGCTTGCCCCTCAAGAGAGAAGGGGAAAGCAAAAACCATAATAGCAATCTCATTGGCTCTATGCCTTCGAGTCGTAGAACAAGCAACTTGAAAATCTCTTAGATGTCTGTTGGGGTCTTGGCTCGGAAGTCCATGATACTTGGGAAGCAAATTAATCAAACTATTCTTCAACTCAAAGTTCGGATCAAGATTTTGATATCTAGCTTGCAATGGTTGAAGAATAAGATCTGCAGCCCTTTGTTCGTGCAAGGTTATCCTTCGTGGCTCCGCCATGAAATTTTCACCTGTGGGATGCAAGGATGTATTAATGGTATCAATAGAAGAATAAGAAGTTGTAGACTCTAAGTCACTCTCGGTTCAGTCTAGTGGTTTGGAAGGTTCCTTAAGAGGGGCCGAAGCACTAGCCGTGTGGCTCAACCGCCACCTAGCTTGCCGAGTGTGTAACAAAGTTTTTTCAATCTCAAGATCAAGCTCGGCTAAGCTAGAGTTCGGTTGAGACCGAGTCATCAAACTTGGGAGTCAAAGCTCATGCATTAAAAGAAATCTAAACTAAAAACAAAATATTGAAAGCAAGTAACCTATCTACACTATTCACATATTCACATAACCAATATCAAGGCATACGTTGCAACCATTCCCCAGCAACGGTGCCAAAAATTTGATACAAGAATTATTGTTGGTCCAGAATTTCATTGATTGAAAGTCATGTCATAGTATAGTTTTGAACCAACTAATTACTCTCAAATAAAATTTAGAATTTGGTTGTCACAAAGTCAACCCTAGTATAAAGTAACCGAGAGTATTGGTCTCGGGTCGTCCTCAAGAATGGACAAACATGTGCATCAATATTGGTTAGAATTCCGGGGTTGGGAGTTATGAATGAGAATTTAAACTACTACACTTAACATGCAAGACATCTTAAAATGCAGAGAACTAAATCAAAGCAACTAAAGCCAAGTACGAGCAATTTTAATCTAATAAGGAAACATATAAATATACTTCTATTCTAGAACTAAGTAAACAACTAACTAACTGTTCATACCCTGACCGGGGTCCTCCAACTCGGTAAATCCGCAAGAGGTCCGACCTTGTCTTAAAGCTCACACCTAAAAGTCGGACCTCGGACAAAGAGCTCAAAAGCCGGTCACAAGGAAGGCCCATCAAAAGGAACACAGCCCAAACCTAAAAGGCCGAAAAGGCCTGGAAAAGGCGGTTCCACAAAGATAGAGATAAACTCCCAAAAGATAAGATAAGATAAGAATATCTTATCAGGGGAAGATCACTGCCAACTACTATAAATACACTGGAACACCCAGGTATGGAATTCATTCCAAATCTACACATATCTGTTTGGACCCATGCTAACTTAAGCATCGGAGTGTCATTGCAGGTACAACCACCAACCGTTCTGCATACCCAGCTCGGGTCACCGAGCCCCCATCTCGGACCTCTCCGGACGACCGAGCTACACGTTTCAGGCAACCCTCGGAACATTGGCACCGTTGCCGGGGAACCTGGAAGTCATCCCTCTACCATGGCGGACAACCCTCTCAACGATGGGCACGCTGCATCTGAACAAGAGGACGAGATCGACACCGGAGAACGACCGGACAGCCCTCTATCACCACGCACTCCAGGAGGAAATAAACAGAATCGCCCAAAAACATCGTCCCCAAACAAGAATCTACAAAATCCCGAAAAAGAGAGAGCTCGGAAATCCTAGAAGCAGTCCGGGCACAACAAGACCGACTAAAACAACTCGAAAAGGACATAAAGAAACAGAAAGAAACTGAACAAGATCTGAGGAGGGAAACTCGAAAGCGCAGAGAACTAGAAGAAAAACTGCGGAAAATAGAAGCCAATCTGAAAGATCGGGCAATACACGACACAACTCCCGAAAACAACCACGATCCCTTCACGGAAGAGATCATGAAGAAGAAGGTACCGCGAGACTTCAAACCGCCCGATATGGACCTCTACGACGGCACCACCGATCCAAATCATCACCTCAGCAACTTCAGAAGCAGAATGTACCTAGTCGACGCCTCCGACGCGACTCAGTGCAAAGCCTTCCCCACCACTCTCACCAAGTCGGCCATGAAGTGGTTCGACAACCTGCCACCAAGATCAATCACCAGCTTCGAAGACCTAACCAAAAAATTCTTAACAAGATTCTCTATTCAAAAGGACAAGGCAAAACATGCCCCCAGTCTGCTCGGGATCAAACAGGGTGACCAAGAGACTCTCCGAAAATACATGGAGCGATTCAACAAAGCCTGCCTGGACATACAACACTTGCCCACTGAAGCAGCGATCATGGGACTAGCAAACGGCCTAAAAGAGGGACCGTTTAGCCAATCCCTATCCAAACGATACCCGACCTCCCTATACGAGGTACAGGAGCGGGCAGAAAAATATATCAACATGGAGGAAACCTCCCAGCTAAGAGACTCTTCTAGGAAAGAATCAACCTACCCACTCCGAGATCGGGATCGGGAACAGAAAAAGAAAGAAGAACCCAACTCAGACAAGCCACGGAAGTACCACAGCTACACCCCCCTCCGGGTCTCCCTGGTAGACGTCTACAGAGAAGTATGCCACACCGAAAAGATCCCACCGCCCCGACCGCTAAAACACAAGAAAGCAGGGAGAGATCGGTCCGAATACTGTGAATATCACAAGCTCTACGGTCATTCTACTAACGACTGCTACGATCTAAAAAATGTTATAGAGAGGCTAGCCAGAGAAGGAAAACTCGACAGATACATAGCAGAGAAAGGAGAAGAGACCAGGAAGAGAAGGCGGGGTGACAACGAAGATCGGGCCGAACAAACCCCACGAACCCCTAAAAGACATGTTCACATGATAAATGGAGGTTTCGCAGGCGGAGGAACATCCAAATCCTCACGAAAAAGACACCTCAAAGAAGTCTATCACATCCGAGAAGACAGTCCCCTGCCCGAATTACCTACTATTTCATTCACCCGAGAAGATGCTCAAGGGATAATTCCCGGACACGACGATCCAATGGTAATCACCATTATCCTAGCAAACGCCAACTTACATCGAACCCTGATTGACCAGGGAAGCTCGGCAGATATCCTGTTCAAAACGGCCTTCGACAAGCTCGGACTTGAAGAAAAAGAAATAAAGGCCTACCCCACCAACCTATTTGGACTAGGGGACACTCCGATCCATCCCTTAGGATACGTCTCGCTACACACTACCTTTGGAAGAGGCGAGCAATCTAAAACATTAAGCATCGACTACATTATAGTCGACGTCACTTCAGCATACAATGCCCTCATTGGGCGACCAACCCTAAACAGACTAGCAGCTATAGTCTCGACCCCACACCTCTGTATGAAGTTCCCCACCACAAAGGGAATCGCTACTCTAAAAGGCGACCAAAAACTAGCACGGCGATGCTACAACGAAAGCCTGAGCCTAAAGGGACAAGAAGGGAAAGAGGTCAACACAATAGAACTCGGACGAGTTCAACCCCGAGAAGACCTCCGGCCACAACCAGAGGAGAAACCGAAAAGTCCAGATCGGGAACACCCTGAAAAAACAACAAGCATAGGAGCAAACCTCGAAACGGGCCTAAAAGAGGGACTCATAGCCCTCTTAAGGGAGAATTCCGACCTCTTCGCCTGGAAAGCCTCCGACATGCCAGGCATAAGCCCCGACCTGATGTGCCATAAGCTGTCGGTTTACCCGGGATCCCAGCCTGTCCAACAAAAACGCCGGAAGCTCGGACCCGAGCGCATGCAAGCAATAGAAGAACAAGTGCAAACACTACTAGATGCAGGGTTCATTAGGGAAGTAAAATACCCCCTATGGCTCGCAAACGTGGTCCTGGTAAAAAAGCCCAACGGAAAATGGAGGATGTGCGTCGATTACACAGACCTCAACAAAGCTTGCCCCAAAGACCCATATCCACTACCAAACATCGACGCATTAGTAGACGCAGCCTCAGGCTATAGATATCTCTCCTTCATGGACGCATACTCAGGATACAACCAAATCCCAATGTACAGACCCGACAAGAAAAGACCTCGTTCATAACCCCAAGGGCAAACTACTGCTACGTAGTAATGCCCTTCGGGCTAAAGAACGCAGGAGCAACCTACCAGAGGCTAATGAACAAAGTGTTCTCAGAACACATCGGACTACAGCTGGAGGTGTACGTCGACGACATGCTGGTAAAGACACAAGAAGACAGAAACTTGCTGACCGACCTCACCAGTGTTTTCGGCACCCTCAGAAAACACATGAGACTTAACCCGACAAAGTGCACCTTCACCGCAGAAGCCGGAAAGTTCTTAGGCTTCATGCTGACTCAAAGGGGCATTGAAGCAAACCCGGACAAATGCCAAGCAATACTCAACATGAAAAGCCCGACGTGTGTCAAGGAAGTACAACAACTGAATGGAAGGCTAGCCGCCTATCAAGGTTCTTGGCGGGATCAGCGATAAGGTCACTACCTCTCTACTCACTCCTAAGGAAAGGGAAACCCTTCTCATGGACCCCGGAGTGCGAAAAGGCCTTTCAAGACTTCAAGGAATTCCTCGGGCAGCCACCAATCCTAACCCGACCTCTAAAGGGAGAAGAACTCGTACTATACCTCTCGGTTGGGAATCGAGCAGTCGCTTCAGCGTTAATACGAGAAAATGACCAAGGACAACACCCCATATACTTTGTAAGCAAGGCACTACAAGGGGCCGAATTAAACTATCAGAAGATAGAAAGTTCGCCTACGCCCTAGTGTTCACAGCCCGGAGACTCCGTCCCTACTTTCAAGCCCACACCATCAAAGTCCGGACGAACCAACCAATGAGACACATCCTCCAAAAAACAGACCTGGCAGGACGAATACTGCAATGGGCGGTGGAGCTGTCCGAGTTCGACCTCCACTATGAAACCCGGACTGCCATAAAATCCCAGTATCTAGCCGACTTCATCGCAGAATACACTGAGACCCCTGGAACCCCACTCTCGTGGAACCTGTATGTCGACGGGTCCTCAAACAAAACAGGAAGCGGAGCCGGGGTTATACTCGAAAGCGACCAAGGAACGCGGATAGAACTATCCTTAAAATTCGAGTTCCAGGCCTCGAATAACCAAGCCGAATACGAGGCCCTTCTAGCAGGTCTAAAGCTAGCCGGATAGGTCGGAGCCCAAAAAATCACGATCTTCAGCGACTCCCAGGTCGTCACATCACAAGTAAATGGAAGCTACCAGGCCAAAGACCCCACTATGAAAAAATACCTGGACCAAACACAGGAGCAACTACGCCACTTTTCAGAAATACAGATTCAGCACATACCTCGGGAACAAAACGCCCGGGCAGACGCCCTCTCAAAGCTCGCCAGCACCAAGCCCGGAGGCAACAACAGAAGTCTCCTCCAGGAAACCTTGCAATTTCCCTCCGTGCTAAGAGAGGAAGAAGCGCTAAACATATCCAACCAACAACAAGGGTGGATGACCTCCATACTCAACTACCTGAAGTCAGGAACTCTCCCCGCCGAAAGGAAGGAAGCTAGAAGACTCACGAAAGACGCCCAGAATTATACACTAATTCACGACATATTATACAGAAGGGGATTCTCAAACCCCTCCTTAGTGTGTCCCGACCTCAGAAACAAAGAGCGTCCTCGAAGAAGTCCACGGAGGCATGTGTGGGAACCACCTCGGAGCTCGAGCATTATCCAAGAAAGTAGTCCGAGCCGGATTCTATTGGCCGACCTTGCAAAGAGACGCAACGGAATTTGTGAAAATATGCCCCCCTGCCAAAAACACGCCAATTTTCACAAAGCACCACCTGAAGACCTTATCAGCGTCACCGCAACCATGGCCCTTCGCAAAATGGGGACTTGACCTACTCGGCCCATTCCCCCAAGGACCGGGGCAAGTCAAATACCTCATAGTAGGGGTCGACTACTTCACAAAGTGGATCGAAGCTGAACCCTTAGCCACCATCACGGCTCAGAAAAGCCGCAAATTCCTATATAAAAACATCGTCACAAGGTTCGGAGTCCCCTACTCCATCACCACAGACAATGGAACACAGTTCACAGACACAAGTTTTCAAAACTTGGCGGCCGAGCTAAAAATCAAACAGCAGTTCACCTCAGTCGAGCACCCACAAGCCAATGGACAAGCGGAGGCCGCAAATAAAGTTATCTTGGCTGGGTTAAAACGAAGACTCCAATAGGCCAAAGGGCATGGGCCGAGGAGCTCCCCCAGGTGCTATGGGCATATCGGACAACCCCACACTCTACAACGGGAGAATCGCCATTCCGACTAGCTTACGGGATGGAGGCAATGATTCCTATCGAAATAGATGAAGGGTCACCCAGAGTCATCTTCTACAACGAAGAAGGTAACCCACAGGCACAAAGGGAAGAACTCGACCTCCTCCCCGAGGTCCGAGAAAAAGCCCGGATCCGAGAAGAAGCCTTAAAACGGCGAACGGCCCTCAAATACAATCAGAAAGTAATAAAACGAAGCTTCTCAATTCACGACCTGATTCTGATCCGAAATGACATCGGAACACAAAAGTCGGGGAAGGGAAGCTAGCTGCAAATTGGAAAGGACCCTACAAGGTAACAGAAGTCTTAGGAACAGGCTATTACAAAGTATCCGACCTAGAAGGCAATGAGTTGCCCAGGGCCTGGCACGCCTGTAATCTAAGACGATACTACAGCTAGAAAAACTTAAACCGAGGTGTACTCTTTTTTCCCTACAAGGGTTTTTTAATGAGACACCCGGACAAGAAAAGCACCCGACCTAGCCAAGGGTAAACACTCTGTAAATATTCTTTCTTTTTCAATACTAATCGAATTTTTTCCTTCTCCTTCTTCCTCATGATGAAACCAATCCTGAAAAGTATCCCGCCAAGGCGCATTAATTTATGCTCGACAAAACGCAAAAAATCATTGCCAAAAGACCACACAGGTCGGCAAGATAAAGCGACGAGGTTCAGATTAATGTGAGAAGTTATAAAGCAACCCTGAAAAGGCTCAAAAGGCCAAATAAAAGAGGTTACAAAAATAACTTAAAGGGCGACCAACAACAAGGTCGGACCCAACAAAGGGATGGCTAGAAAAAAAAAAAAGGGCAAACGGCCAAAGAAACAAAGATTTCGAAAACGCTTACTAAAAGGTTGTTATACAAAACAACAAAAAGTACAAGCGAAAAACGAAATCAAAGGGAAGGATAAACAAAGTTTCAAAAAGCGCTAGCTAAAAGGTTGTTATCCAAAAACAACTAAAAAAGCATAAAGCAGAACTAAAGGTCAAAACGCGAACAAACACCACATAATAAGCTAAAAAGTTACTACAAGTAGCTAACAGCAAAAGGTGTTCAAAGCATTAACAGTAGTAAAAACCATCCAAAAAAAGAGCCCACAGGCCGGGCAAACAACCAAAGACAAAGGATTACAGGGCATCAAGATCCTTCCGGACTCCACATCGGTAGGAGGCTGCGGAGGAAGAACCATAGAAATCGGGACAGCCTTGACAGCACCGTCATCTCGGTTTAAAACCTCCACACCAGACTCCTCCCTGGCCAAAGGTAAGGTCGGTTCGCAACCGGAAATTTGGGTCAAACACCGGGACCTCATCCTCATTGGGAGCAGGAATGATCTTTCCCTCCACGCAACATTATCCATACTGAATAAACTCAGGTCCAGGTCAGGAGCAAGAACCCGGACCTGAGCCTTCAAATTATCAAACATACCATCCATACCCTAGCCACATGTCCCTGTAACTCGTAAAAATCATCTTGAGCGGATTGCAACCTCTCCTTTGTCTCCACAAGCTCGGCATATGTCCGAGTATAACTCTCCTTCGCCGCCTTCGCCATCTCCTCGGATGAATTCGCTGCCGCCACAGCCGCGGTAGCTCTAGCTTCTCCTTCTCCAAAGACGCCTCCAGCTCACAACCCTAGCAGCCTTCAGCTCACTAATCCTCTCGAACTCAGACTGAGCTCTCTCAAGTCGGGAACTGTCGCACCAATGGGGGATTTCTTGAACTCCCGGGCAATAGCGGCATGAAGACTAGCCATCCGGACACAGCTCCGCGCCATATACTGAAAATGGTGCTCAATAGACACATCATCAGTAGAAATAAAAGTCTGAGGGAGGACATGCTGTTCAACCCAACCAAGAGCATCAAAATCCTTATCATTAAAACCCACAAACTCTTGAGAGGTCTTCTGCTTCTTGGGGGGAGGACCCAGGACGAAGGAGGAGAAGAGTTACCAGGTCCAGAGGTGGGAGGATCCTGATTTATAGGTCGAAACTGGGGAGTCGGAATAGTCTTCGACCGAGTAGTGACACCCACAGTAGTCTTCTTCGGAGAAGATCGGGCAGAAGCCTCCCCAGCCTCGATATTTCGAGCAGCCACAGACTTCTTTGTCCGACGAAGGTACTTCATGGAATCCGCCTGAGAAGACATCTCTGCAAAAATAAAAGAAAAGGATCACCAAAACAGAAATTCCACCAAAACAAAAACAAGCAAAGCCAAATACTAAAAGATAATCTCGTAGGGTCGGGAACTACCTAACTCGGAACGGAGAAGGCTTGGATCCCCCAACATTTTCTTCGTGTCCAAGTGAGGTGCCCGACCCCATAAACTGCTTACCACACCACAAAGGCCTGCTCCACCTCATCTAGACTCTCAAGGGTATACTTAGTAGACACTACTTTCTCCTGCCAACAA